>NC_041388.1:555896025-555899517 GCF_002162155.2 Triticum dicoccoides | reverse complement strand
CCCGGCCGCGCCGCTGCCGCCCCGCCGCCCGCCGGACCGCCGCCGCCGTTCGCAGGAGTTGCCGGAGGTAGGTTTTTTTTTCGCCTCCGGTTTTTCTCGAAAAACCGTTCGGTTTTCCGACGGTTTTGTTCATTTTTTATTAGTTTCGGTTTTTTTAAATAGATCGGTTTTTCCGGTTTATTTAATTAGCGAGCGTTCGTCCGTTTGTTCGTTTTAATGAACGTTCGTCGTTTTTCTTTTTCTCGGATTAAAATCCGCGATTTTTCTGATCGTGATTTCTGATCAGATTTTCGTTTTAGTCTAACTTTTCGCTCGTTTGTCGGAATCAGGAAATTCAAGCGCATGGAGTTTCATCTCGAAACCCTCTTTCTGTTTAACCAACTCAAACAAGTTTTTTCCACTGTAAAAATTGCCCTAGATCCAGAATAGTAAACGAAGCCTTTTTCTTTTGCCGTTTGTCTTTCGTTGCTTCGTTTGTTTTGATTCTTTTTGCCAACCGGAGTTCTTAAGTTGAACTTTCTGGTAAGATCTCTTATGTGAGTTTTACCTGTGCATTAGTTGAGTACTTATTGTATGCTTGCTTGTTTGCGATAGAGTACCCGGAGTGCGCCACTTGCTACTTCGAATCGCTAGGTTTCCCGGATCATCAGCAAGGCAAGTAACACTTTGATCATGCTTTCCCACTACCCAGTTGATTCTTGATTTAGCGGCATTGTTGGATGAAGCGTCCCAGACCGACATTACGCGTACGCTTATGCGAGAATGGATTTACCGATGTGCTTCGCACACAGGTGGCTAGCGGGTGTCTGTTTCTCAAAATTTAGTTGAATCGGATTCAATGAACAGGGTTCTTTCTGAAGATCAAAAAGCAATCACTATATCGCGTTGTGGTTTTTGATGCGTAGGTAAGAACGGTTCTTGCTCAGCCTGTAGCAGCCACATAAAACTTGCAACAACAAAGTCAAGGACGTCTAACTTGTTTTTGCAGGGCATGTTGTGATGTGACATGGTCAAGACATGATGCTAAATTTTATTGTATGAGATGATCACGTTTTGTAACAAAGTTATGGGCAGCTGGCAGGAGCCATATGGTTTTCGCTTTATTGTACGAAATGCAATCGTTATGTAATTGCTTTACTTTATCACTAAGTGATATGTCCATTTAGCATCATACTTTTATATCGATATTTATTGCATTATGGGCTGTTATTACACATTATGTGACAATACTTATGCCTATTCTCTCTTATTTTACAAGGTTTACATAAAGAGGGAGAATGACGGCAGCTGGGATTCACGGCTGGAAAAGGGTCAAATATTAGAGACCTATTCTGCACAGCTCCAAAAGTCCTGAAACTTCACGGAAGCTATTTCCAGAATATATAAAAAATACTGAGCGCAAGAAGTTCCAGAGGGGGGCCACACCCTGGCCACGAGGGTGGGGGTGCGCCCTACCCCCAGGGCACACACCCTGCCTCGTGGGCTCCCTGGTGTCCCTTCGATGCCCATCTTCTGCTATATGGAGTCTTTCATCGAGGAAAAATCATAAGAAAGCTTTCGGGACGAGACTCCACCGCCACGAGGGGGAACCTTGGCGGAACCAATCTAGGGCTCCAGCGGAGCTGTTTTGCCGGGGAAACTTCCCTCCAGGTGGGGGAAATCATCACCATCGTCATCACCAACGATCCTCTCATCGGGAGGGGGTCAATCTCCATCAACATCTTCACTAGCACCATCTCATCTCAAACCCTAGTTCATCACTTTTATCCAATCTTTGTATCCAAACCTCAGATTGGTACCTGTGGGTTGCTAGTAGTGTTGATTACTCCTTGTAGGTGATGCTAGTTGGTTTACTTGGTGCAAGATCATATGTTCAGATCCATTATGCATATTAATATCCCTCTGATTATGAACATGAATATGCTTTGTGAGTAGTTACGTTTGTTCCTAAGGACATGGGAGAAGTCTTGCTATTAGTAGTCATGTGAATTTGGTATTCGTTCGATATTTTGATGAGATGTATGTTGTCATCCCTCTAGTGGTGTCATCTGAATGTCGACTACATGACACTTCACCATTGTTTGGGCCTAGAGGGAGGCATTGGGAAGTAATAAGTAGATGATGGGTTGCTAGAGTGACAGAAGCTTAAACCCTAGTTTATGCGTTGCTTCGTCAGGGGCTGATTTGGATCCATATGTTTCATGCTATGGTTAGGTTTACCTTAATACTTCTGTTGTAGTTGCGGATGCTTGCAATAGGGGTTAATCATAAGTGGGATGCTTGTCCAAGTAAGGGTAGTACCCAAGCACCTGTCCACCCACATATCATATTATCAAAGTACCGAACACGAATCATATGAACGTGATGAAAACTAGCTTGACGATAATTCCCATGTGTCCTCGGGAGCGCTTTCCTTCATATAAGAGTTTTTCCAGGATTGTCCTTTGCTACAAAACGGATTGGGCCATCTTGCTGCATCTTGTTTACTTTTATTACTTGTTACTCGTTACCAATTACCTTATCACACAACTATCTGTTACCGACAATTTCAGTGCTTGCAGAGAATACCTTGCTGAAAACCGCTTATTATTTCCTTCTGCTTGTCGTTGGGTTTGACACTCTTACTTATTGTAAGGACTACGATAGATCCCCTATACTTGTGGGTCATCAAGACTCTTTTCTGGCGCCGTTGCCGGGAGTGAAGCGTCTTTGGTAGGTGGAATTTGGTAAGGATAAATTTATATAGTGTGCTGAAATTTACTGTCACTTGTTACTATGGAAAGTAATCCTTTGAGGGGTTTGTTCGGGGTATCTTCACCTCGTCCGGAACCACAATTAGTTGCCTGTAACATCTCAAATTTTCAATTTGGAATATTATACACTAGATCATCTTTGCATATCATATTTTATTGCATTTTGGTTGATCCTATAAATTTCACGCAACTCAAGGACCCTCGGAGAGAGTTGGGGATTTCGTCATTTTCATATTTGAGTTGTTTCAAATTTTGAAAATAGGATCATTTGATTTTATTTATTTTATCTTCAATTATTTCTATTACAAAAATACGAGAGAGGGAATAAAATGACTTTCCCAAAATAAAGAAATATTGAGGATTTAATAAAAAAATCAAATAAGATTTTATTTTGGTTTTATTTGCTATTTAGAAAATGCGCGTTTTTCAAAATTGCATTTAGGCCCCAAATAAATGTTCATCCTGTGCGGCTTGATTTTAGAAGCCGGCGAAAATTTATTTCAGGATTTTTGGAGTCCGTTTAGTATTTCTTTTGTTTTTTTTTCGAGCGTAATTATTTAAAAAAAAGAAGTCCGAACCGATCTTGGGCCGTAACCGGCCAGGACTCCTCCTGGTCGGGCCTGTTATAAGCGCCTCGAGGCCCCGGCCAAAGCGCAAGCCGCCCCACCCGAAAACCCTAACCCTAGCCGGCCTCCGCCGCCGCCATCGCCGCCGCCGCCCCGCGCCGCCGCCGCTGGAG
>NC_041388.1:555789730-555895514 GCF_002162155.2 Triticum dicoccoides | reverse complement strand
TGGAGCACCGCCGCCCGCCGGACCGCCGCCGCCGTTCGCCGGAGTTGCCGGAGGTAGTTTTTTTTTCGCCTCCGGTTTTTCTCAAAAAACCGTTCGGTTTTCCGACGGTTTTGTTCATTTTTTTATTAGTTTCGGTTTTTTTAAATAGATCGGGTTTTCCAGTTTATTTAATTAGCAAGCGTTCGTCCGTTGTTCGTTTTAACGAACGTTCGTCGTTTTTCTTTTTCTCGGATTAAAATCCGCGATTTTTCTGATCGCGATTTCTGATCCGATTTTTGTTTTAGTCTAACTTTTCGCTCGTTTGTCGGAATTAGGCGATTCAAGCGCCTGGAGTTTCGTCTCGAAACCGTCTTTCCGTTTAAGCAACTCAAATAAGTTTTTGCCACTGTAAAAAGTGCCCTAGATCCAGAATAGTAAACGAAGCCTTTTTCTTTTGCCGTTTGTCTTTCGTTGCTTCGTTCGTTTTGATTCTTTTTGCCAACCGGAGTTCTTAAGTTGAACTTTCTGGTTAGATCTCTTATGTGGGTTTTACCTGTGCATTAGTTGAGTACTTATTGTATGCTTGTTTGTTTGTGATAGAGTACCCGGAGTGCGCCGCTTGCTACTTCGAATCGCTAGGTTTCCCGGATCATCAGCAAGGCAAGTAACACTTTGATCATGCTTTCCCACTACCCAGTTTTATTGCATTAGATCAATCCTGACACATTGCATGATTAGGATCTAATTAAATTGTGGGTTTGGGAAGTAGTTGAGGTAGTACCTATTACCTGTTTATTATCAAACCTTTGGGAGTTACTTCTACGTTCGTTTATTATGCCATGCTATGCTAGTAGACGTGGATTGGGAGTGTATCCATGACAGATGTGAGATGTTAATTAATGGTTTACTTAAGGTGGCAACTTAAATACACATCTGGGTGGATTGAGGCACCTGGGAATTCCAGCGATTGCCTATTTTTCTTTATGGACCGCCACCCAGGCTCAAAGGGATGATGAGATTGTTCATGCTAGAAACTTCCATGTGCAGCCACAAGCTATTATGGGCTCTAGCATAGTTGATTAAGTCGTGCGAACTCTTACAGTGGTAGACTAGCAGATGTAGGGGATGTAGGTTGGTATGGTCTACCCGTTCGTAAGGTGCTAGCGCTTCTGAAAGACTATGTCTCGGTCATCCGTTTCTCAAACACCATGTAGTGCGAGAAATCCAACGGAGGAGATCGAGTCTTGTGGGGAAAAGTGCGCAAACCTCTGCAGAGTGTATAAACTAATCATGATTAGCCGTGTCCCCGGTTATGGATATCTTGAGTATCTAGTACCTAGATTATCATGTGAATCTCATCATGTTACTCTAAAATTAAATTGTCGGGTTTTGTTTAATGATGATGCTTAATTGGGATTGAGAATGCTGTCAACCATTCTCAATGTTTAACAACTACCATGATAGTTAAATAAAATTTATTCTTTTGTAGTAGGGAAAAATTGGCTTTACGCAAAACAATAACCATAGAGTCTTCCACCAACCAAATATGCATATAGAATAGCCTGTTTCATTCCATTACTCTCTATGTGTTACTTTGCCAGCATATTCCATGTGCTGACCCATTTCGGGCTGCAACGTTAATGTTGCAGACTTTTCAGACGATGATTAAGGAGTTTTAGGTCATGGTTCTATACTCAGTGATGCCGTTGGAGTTGATGGACTCACTTATCTTCCAAGCCTTCCGCTGTTATCGTTATTAGATGGCCTTAAGCCATATTTATTGTAATAAGTTCTCTTTTGAGACTCTCGATGTAATAAGTGTGTGATTTCTACTCTGTTATAAATCCTTCAAGTACTGTCTGGTGTCAGCATTACTGATCCAGGGATGACACCTGAGCACAGAGATTGGATTGGTTGACGTCTGGTCGCTACATTACCCCTCAACCTACTGGACTCTACTGAAAATGAGAATGTATACTTTGAAATTCCTTCAGGTATGATAGAGAAACTGCTAGCTAATCCTTTTGCAGGAGATGGAACATTGCATCCCGACTTACATTTAATCTATGTGGATGAAGTTTGTGGATTATTTAAGCTTGCAGGTATGCTCGATGATGTTATCAAGAAGAAGGTCTTCCCTTTGTCTTTGAAGGGAGATGCATTGACATGGTATAGGCTATGTGATGATATGGGATCATGGGACTACAAACGGTTGAAATTGGAATTCCATCAGAAATTTTATCCTATGCATCTTCTTCATCGTGATCGTAATTATATATATAATTTTTGGCCTCGCGAAGAAGAAAGCATCACTCAAGCTTGGGGGAGGCTTAAGTCAATGTTATATTCATGCCCCAATCATGAGCTCTCAAGAGAAATGATTATTCAAAAAATTTATGGTCGGCTTTCTGACAACAATCGCTCCATGCTCGATACTTATTGTACCGGTTCCTTTATGATGAAGACTATTGAATACAAATGGAATTTATTGGAGAGAATTAAACGCAATTCTAAATATTGGGATCTCGACGAAGGTAAAGAGTCAGGTATAATACCTAAGTTTGATTGTGTTAAATCTTTTATGGATACCGATGTTTTCGTAAATTTAGCACTAAATATGGACTTGACTCTGGGATAGTAGATTCTTTCTGTGAATCCTTTGCTACTCATGTTGATCTCCCTAAGGAGAAGTGGTTTAAATATAATCCTCCCATTGAAGTAAAAGTAGTTTCACCTATTAAAGTTGAAGAAAAGACTATCACTTATAATGATCCTGTTGTTCCTACTGCTTATGTTGAGAAACCACCTTTCCATGTTAGAATAAAGAATCATGCTAAAGCTTCAACTATGGTCAACAAAAGTAATATTAAGACACCTAAACCCCCTGAGCAAGTTAAAGTTGAACCTAATGTTGCGATGGTTAAAGATCTCTTGGTCGATAATATTGATGGGCATGTTATTTACTTCTGTGATGAAGCTGCTAGAATTGCTAGGCCTGATGCTAAAAATAAACACAGACCTTTTGTAGGCATGCCTGTTATTTATGTTAAAATAGGAGATCACTGTTATCATGGCTTATGTGATATGGGTGCTAGTGCTAGTGCAATACATGTTTCCTTATACAAAGAAATTATGCATGATATTGCACCAGCTGAGATAGAAGATATTGATGTTACCATTAAGCTTGCCAATAGAGATACTATTTCACCCGTTGGGATTGTTAGAGATGTTGAAGTCTTGTGTGGTAATGTTAAATATCGTGCTAATTTTCTTGTTCTTGGTTCCCCACAAGATAGCTTTTGTCCCGTTATATTTGGTAGACCCTTCTTAAATACTGTCAATGCTAAGATAGACTGCAATAAGGATATTGTTTATGTTGGTTGAGGGGATATGTCTCATGACTTTAATTTTGCTAAATTTCGTAGACAGCCCCATGATAAAGAATTGCCTAGTAAAGATGAAATTATTGGTCTTGCTTCTATTGCCGTGCCTCCTACTGATCCATTAGAACAATATTTGCTAGACCATGAAAATGATATGTTCTTTAAACAGGGACCTATTCCGAAACACAATTTGCCTGTTGAAATCCTAGGAGATCCTCCTCCACCCAAGGGTGATCCCGTGTTTGAGCTTAAACCATTGCCTGATACTCTTAAATATGCTTATCTTGATGAAAAGAAAATATACTCTTGATGATCTTAAGGGCATTAGTCCCACTCTATGCCAACACAAAATAAATTTGGAGGAAGACTCGAAACCAGTTATTGATCACCAACGAGGGATGAAAGAAGTGGTAAGAAAGAAAATATTAAAGCTCCTTAGGCAGGTATAATTTACCCCGTTGCTGATAGTAAGTGGGTAAGTCCTGTCCATTGTGTCCCTAAGAAGGGAGGTATTACTGTTGTTCCTAATGATAAAGATGAATTGATTCCACAAAGAATTATTACAGGCTATAGGATGGTAATTGATTTCCGCAAATTAAATAAGGCTACTAAAAATATCATTACCCCTTACCTTTTATTGATCAAATGCTAGAAAGATTATCCAAACATACACATTTTTGCTTTCTAGATGGTTACTCTGGCTTCTCTCAAATACCTATGTCAGCTGATGATCAATCAAAGACCAATTTTACTTGCCCTTTCGGTACTTTTGCTTATAGACGTATGCCTTTTGGTTTATGTAATGCACCGGCAACCTTTCAAAGATGCATGATGGCTATATTTTCTGACTTTTGTGAAAAGATATGTGAGGTTTTCATGGACGATTTCTCTGTTTATGGATCCTCTTTTGATGATTGCTTAAGCAACCTTGATCGAGTTTTGCAGAGATGTGAAGAAACTAATCTTGTTCTGAATTGGGATAAATGCCACTTTATGGTTAATGAAGGTATTGTCTTGGGGCAAAAAAATTCTAAAAGAGGCATTGTAGTTGATAAAGCTAAATTTGATGCTATTGAAAAGATGCCATGTCCCAAGGACATCAAAGGTATAAGAAGTTTCCTTGGTCATGCCAGTTTTTATAGGAGGTTCATTAAGGACTTCTCAAAAATTTCTCGGCCTCTGACTAATCAATTACAAAAAGATATCCCTTTTGTCTTTGATGATGATTGTGTAGAAGCATTTGAAATACTGAAGAAAGCATTGATTTCTGCACCTATTGTTCAGCCACCTGATTGGAATTTACCCTTTGAAATTATGTGCGATGCTAGTGATTATGCTGTAGGTGCTGTTCTAGGGCAAAGAGTTGATAAGAAATTAAATGTTATTCAATAAGCTAGTAAAACTCTAGACAATGCCAGAGAAATTATACTACTACTGAAAAGGAATTCTTAGCAGTTGTTTTTTCTTGTAATAAGTTCAGACCTTATATTGTTGATTCTAAAGTAACTATTCACACTGATCATGCTGCTATTAAATACCTCATGGAAAATAAAGATGCTAAACCTAGACATATTAGATGGGTTCTCTTGCTACAAGAATTTGATTTGCATATTATTGATAGAAAGGGAGCTGAGAACCCCGTTGCAGACAACCTGTCTAGGTTAGAAAATGTTCTTGATGACCCACTACCTATTGATAATAGCTTTCCTGATGAACAATTAAATGTCATAAATGCTTCTCGAACTGCTCCATGGTATACTGATTATGCTAATGATATTCTTGCTAAATTTATACCACCTAGTTTCACATACCAGCTTGATATGTCTCCAACGTATCTATAATTTTTGATTGCTCCATGCTATATTATCTACTATTTTGGACATTATTGGGCTTTATTATCCACTTTTATATTATTTTTGGGACTAACCTATTAACCGGAGGCCCAGCCCAGAATTGCTGGTTTTTTTTTGCCTATTTTAGGGTTTCGAAGAAAAGAAATATCAAACGGAGTCCAAACGGAATGAAACCTTCGGGAACATGATTTTCTCACCGAACATGATCCAGGAGACTTGGACCCTACGTCAAGAAACAAAGGAGGAGGCCACGAGGTAGGGGGCGCACCTAGCCCCCTAGGCGCACCCTCCACCCTCGTGGCCCCCCTGTTGCTCCACCGACATACTCCTTCCTCCTATATATACCTACGTACCCCCCAAACAATCAGATACGGAGCCAAAACCCTAATTCCACCACCGTAACTTTATGTATTCACGAGATCCCACCTTGGGCCTGTTTCGGAGCTCCGCCGGAGGGGGTATCCATCACGGAGGGCTTCTACATCATCACTGTCGGTGTCAAAACCGGCGGATCTCGGGTAGGGGGTCCCGAACTGTGCGTCTAGGCCGGATGGTAACAGGAGACAGGGGAGACTTTGTTTTACCCAGGTTCAGGCCCTCTCGATGGAGGTAATACCCTACTCCTGCTTGATTAATATTGATGATATGGGTAGTACAAGAGTAGATCTACCACGAGATCAAGGAGGCTAAACCCTAGAAGCTAGCCTATGGTATGATTGCTGTGTATGGAGTTGATCGCCTACGGACTACAACCCTCCGGTTTATATAGACACCGGATAGGGTTAGGGTTACACAGAGTCGGTTACAATGGTAGGAGATGTTGAATATCTGCATTGCCAAGCTTGCCTTCCACGCCAAGGAAAGTCCCATCCGGACATGGGACGAAGTCTTCAATATTGTATATTCATAGTCCAGGAGTCCGGCTGAAGGTATAGTCCAGCTACCCGAACACCCCCTAATCCAGGACTCCCTCAGTAGCCCCTGAACTAGGCTTCATTAATGACGAGTCCGACGTGCAAATTGTCTTCGTCATTGCAAGGCGGGTTCCTCCTCCAAGTCCTTCATAGAAGATTTGTAAACACCAAGAGTAGTGTCCGGTTCTGCAAAATAAGCTTCCACATATTGCCGTAGAGAGAATAATATTGTCACAAATCAGATCTGCTGACGTATTCCGCAGTGCGCTATCACACTATGGCCAAGTCCTTTACTCAAATCGTTTTTACTTTTCCACCTCAGCATGTTTTGCGAGGCAGTTTCCTTGGCACGTCTTGTCAAAGCAGAGATCGCCTGCCCCTTTTTACGGGTTTCTCATCAATATGGACGTGGGAAACCCTAACCGCGCCATTTACCACGGCGCTTGGGAGGCAAGCGAGTTTTATTAGGCAGGTGGGGACGCACAACCGCATCCGCCCATATAAGGGGATAAGGATCCACCTTTTTACCTACACCTTATTCTCCTTTGCCTATCCATCTCCTGCGCACTTGAGCTCCAGCGGCCAAGCCCGCACTTCCCACCTCAACCTTTCTCCAGCGATGTCCGGAGCAGGAGGCAAGTGGAAGGTCTCCACCATCACGGAGGGTGACCTCAAAAAGCTTAGGAGGGCCGGATACTTGTCCAAAGACATTGCGCACCGGCTTCCCGAGGAGTGGCAGCTTGTCCCCACCCCAAGGCCCTATGAGAGGGTAGTATTCCTTCCCCACTTCCTCTGCGGACTGGGTTTTCCACTTCACCCATTTGTCCGGGGGCTCATGTTCTACTACGGCCTGGATTTCCACGATCTGGCCCCGAACTTCATCCTCAACATCTCGGCGTTTATCGTCGTGTGCGAGGCTTTCCTCCGCGTCCGCCCCCATTTCGGGCTCTGGCTCAAGACCTTCAACGTTAAGCCCAAGGTGGTGCGCGGCAACCAGGCGAAGTGCGGAGGCGCTATGGCGGGCAAGATTGCCAACGTCCTGTGGTTCGAGGGCTCCTTCGTAGAGACCCTAAAGGGGTGGCAAGCCGGGTGGTTTTACATCACCGAGCCACGCGATCCGAAATGGATCGCAGCCCCCGAATTCCGATCTGGACCCCCCACGCGGCTCATGTCCTAGAAAGAGACGGGCCTATCATGGGGTAACGAGAAAGAGGTGACCGGACTGAAGACATGCATCCAGTCCCTGGTAAACAAGTCAATAAGGCTTGTAAATTTAGTCCAGGTCATGCTCGTTCGCCGAATCCTCCCGTGTCAACAACGGGACTTTACTCTGTGGGAGTTCGACCCGGCACAGCACCGAACTCTTAACAGGCTCTTCGACACGACGTATGAAGACGTCTGGAAGGTGCTAATCAAAGGTGTCGGGGCTCCCGCATCCGCTTCCGAGGACCGCGGATACAGCTCGTAGCATCACGCCAGCGAGGTAAGCCATTTTCGCCGTTTACAGGATGTTCAGCTTTTTTCATAGTTTAACTCTATGCGGGATCTAAACTCCCTTACCTTTGACAGGCTTGGCGGGCGGTATCCGGACCGATTAACTGTCCGGCTCCGCTGCCCGAAGACCCAGACCCAGCTCTACTAGTGAAGCTGCTGGCTCCGGCACCTTATGTGGTGCCGGAAAAGAAGGCCAAGAAGAAGAAGACCACGGGGACTCGAAAGAGTACCCGCAACGTGGTGTTGTCGGACTCGTCATCCGATGAGTCCGAGACGACCTCCTCCCGTGAAAACGAGGAGGAGGAAGAAGAAAGCTCTCCCCCCCCCAGCGGGGGGAGGACAGAAAAGGAAGGCCGCCCCAAGGGGGAAGGCCGAGGGGTCCAAGAAGAGGAGAACCCCTCCACCGGACTACGCTCCCGACGCCGACGAGGACGAAGAGGAGTGGCCGGACAGAGCCAGGCGTCTGGCGAAATCGTAAGTGTTCGGATACCAGAGTGATTCATGATATTCCTTTTGTTGCACAGCTTTCCCTAATGTCGAATGTAATCATGCAGCCCGCCCCGGGCCGAACTCAACGAGTCGTCGAGCGGCTCCCTGGATTCTTCGGACGTGAACTCAGTTCCGCCCGCTGTCTCCCCCCGCACTGCGGATGACGCCGAAGTGGCATCCCAATGAGCTCCGGGGCAGGAGGAGGTGGTCCTAGAGGAGCCACAAGGCGACCTCCCGGACTCCAGGAGTAAAGGGGACAAGACCCCCCAGGGCTCCAAGTCCGGCTTTGAGCCGGACGCCGTGCCGGAATCTTGAACGATTCCAGACCGCGGTAGGCGAACTCCTTCCAAGAGGAGCAAGCCTTCTGAGCCGGCAGCCTCCGTCCAACCGGAGGCGCCGGACAATCTGCTGGAGGTGCTTGAAGGCGCCTCCATCGACGAGGAACACCGTACTATTATGAGTGCGGTGATCCAGAAGGTTCAGTCCGCCAAGAGCGGACTGACTGAAGCTTGCGCTAGCCTTCTAACAGGCTTCGAGGTAAGTAAAAATATGTAAAAATATTACCGCATAGACAGTAGCCCCTGATGCTCTGTTTGGCGTTCGAAAAGAAAAGCCGAATAGAGGATCTAGTAAATTTCGCAGGAGTCTAACAAAAAGAGTCAATATGCGTATGCAGGCTTCGCTGCTATCCACCGCCGCACTAACTGCGGAGGTGGGTGTCCTGAAGCAGGACCTCGATCAGACCGAGCAAGAGCTCGGCCTTGCCAAGCGGCAGCTCGAGGAGACAGAAGGTAAGAAATACCTTACTGAAAAGGGTGCCTATAGAGAGGCGTGATTGCAAAAAATGACAGGATTGTACTGCTTATTGTAGGGGCCACGACTGAGGTGGCGACCCTCCAGCAGGTGCTATCTGAGGCCGAAAAGAAAACGACCATGGAGCGCACCGAGCGAGAGAAACTTGGGGCTCAGGTCGGCGAGGTGCAGCAAGAGCTTCAGGCTCTCATGAAGAAACATGAGAGTTTGGAGCTTGAGTCAAAGACCCAAGCGTCCGAGCTCGCGGCATCCCTTGAGACTGCCAAGTCTGCCAAGGCCGAAGCCCAAAAGGCCCTCCAAGAGTTGGAGGAGGTGAAAAATATAGCAGCGGGTAAGGCATTCTTCATGCACAGCAGAAATATAAAAGTAAACTACTTGTTACTTACCCGAATCCGGAGCTCTCCAGGGGCATTCGCAGATCTTCCCCGCAGCGTATCCGCCGCCGCCGCATTCTACCGAGCTGAAGAGGGCAGCTCGACGGAGAAGGTGTTCTGGTCTCAGTATGCTGAGGCCGGACACCCTGTGCCCTTAAGCGACCAGCTGAAACAGCTGGTCGAGCTCCACAAGGCGGCCGAACAGGCCATGAAGGGCTTCATAGTTCGGCTGTGGCCCGGAGAGGCCCTGCCTGGGAGCTACTTTGGTCTGGTGCGGCGGCTAGTGGAGGCCTGTCCAAGGCTTGAGGTCATCAAGCGCTCCGTCTGCATCGAAGGTGCCCGTAGGGCCCTTGCCCGTGCAAAGGTGCACTGGGGTAAGCTGGACGGTGAGAAGCTTGTGAGGGACGGGCCGCCGCCGGGGAAGGAGCATCGCAAGCCCGATAACTACTATAAGGATGTTCTTGCGGGTGCCCGCCTTGTGGCGGATGAATGTACCAAGGATGTAATTTTTGAATGAACTTGCTCGATTTTATCCTGTGCGCTGAAAACTTGTTCATATGCGCGAAGCAATGCTTATTGAATTTAAAATATTATTTTCTGTGCGGGCGTTTATCAAAAATTGAGAGATGGCCAGTCGTCGGCTTCTGCCCCCATGCCACTAGTGCTGGGGTGTTTGGTGATAAACCTGTGCGCTCTTTTTCCCATGTTTGGGTCCTTCGAGGGAGGCGGTCAGCACAACGAACTAGGCAATCGGACTATAATGCTTGAACACTCTCAGTTAGCCATAGAACTTTATAATTTTAAATTTCGGCGAATCCCCTAGTTCGGAAGACCGAGTTTGGGGCACTATCCACGCCTTGGCTGGGGTTATCCAGCTCCTCGCTCGAAGCGGCATAAGTCTTTAGGGACTCGAAAAACCTCTCGAACAGCGACCGGTCTCTCGCCTTATCATGACAGTCAGTTTTAGCTTTCTCCACTGAGGTGCTTAACCCAGCTCAACCGGGGCACAATCGCAGTGGTTCTCCTAGTGCTACCTTAGCCGATATAGCGGAACGTAAGGCACCAAAACATAGGAGCCGGGCAAACCCAACTATTGACCCAAATCATGATTCGGAGCCGATGCATATAGTGCTATAAGTTCGGGGTGCCACACTTGTGAAAGTGTACGGACTTCTCACACCATATTAAAGGGTACTGAAGCCCCTGGCGTACTTGTCGTACCACAGTGTACGGGTGCAACATGTCATTAATGAACATATAAAAAAGAGATTATAATGCAAAAAATAGACAAAAAGCTATGCATTGTTTATAGAGAGGCTATTTATCAAAGCCGAACGATACAAATAGTGCGGTAAGCAAAAGATATTGGACTATTCAGTATGTCCTGACCAGGGGCAGGCCGCGGAATTGTATTTAAAACAGGTATACCGCTCGTAACAGAGACCACCTGGGAGTTCCATAATGCGGCATGGCTTGTCTGCCTCCTTGGATCTTGCATCGTTTGTGCGGCAGTCGAATTGCCGAACAGGTCGTCCGAAGTATGGAGTCCTGAAAGTAAGAAAAAAAAAAAACTGGCAGCCCCTAGTATGTTTTAAGCCGTATTTTGGTCGTGCCGTTATTGTGCCCCTTCCCCTGTGCCCATGGTATTTCAAGGGCGTAATTATGTACGCAAGGTACTGGTTTTGCTATGTCGCGAGAGCTGGGGTTGGGGCCGCATTGCTACGCTTGCTCAGAGTGTGCCAGGCGGTCCTGCTGTGGATTACTCCGGGCGCGCTTGGCAGTGTCTGGCTTTTTAATGGCCGGACTGGAGAATTTCCTGAGAAGGCTGCTTTGTACCTCCGCTACGAGAGCTGCCGTATGCTCCTCCGTACGGAGGGAGCGTTCGGTGTTTCCGTTGACCGTAATTACTCCTCGAGGGCCTGGCATCTTGAGCTTGAGATATGCGTAGCGCGGCACCGCATTGAACTTTGCGAATGCGGTTCATCCGAGCAGGGCGTGATAGCCACTGCGAAATGGGACTATATCGAAGATTAACTCTTCGCATCGGAAATTGTCCGGGGATCCGAAGACCACGTCAAGTGTTACTGAGCCTGTACAGTTGGCTTCTACACCTGGTATGACGCCTTTAAAGGTCGCTCTTCTGGGCTTAATCCTTGAGGGATCTATGCCCATTTTCCGCACTGTATCCTGATAAAGCAGGTTCAGGCTACTGCCGCCGTCCATGAGGACAATTGTGAGGTGAAATCCGTCGATGATTGGGTCAAGAACCAATGCAGCGAAGCCGCCATGACGGATGCTAGTGGGATGGTCCCTTCTATCAAAAGTGATCGGGCAGGAGGACTATGGGTTGAACTTTGGGGCGACGGGCTCCATCGCGTATACGTCCCGTAGCGCACGCTTCCGCTCCCGCTTGGGAATGTGGGTTGCGTATATCATGTTCACTATCCGCACTTGTGGGGGAAAACCCTTCTGTCCATTGTTGTTCGGCGGCTTGGGCTCCTCGTCGTCGCTGTGCAGCCCCTTGTCTCTGTTTTCGGCCCTTAACTTGCCTGCCTGCTTGAACACCCAACAATCCCTGTTAGTGTGATTGGCTGGCCTTTCGGGGATGCCATGTATCTGGCACAAGCGATCGAGTATTCGGTCCAAACTGGACGGGCCCTGAGTATTCTTTTTGTACGCCTTTTTCCGCTGACCGGATTTATAGCCTTTGAATCTGGCATTGACTGCCGTGTCTTCATTGCTGTCGCTGTTGACGCGGCGTTTTTGCTTATTCCGACGTGTCCTGCCAGTTTTGTCCTTGGTGTCTGAATTACCAGGGTTCTTTGATAAGTTGTTACTACGAGCTAGCCAGCTGTCTTCTCCCGCGCAAAAGCAGGTCATGAGTGTCGTGAGGGCTGCCATGGATTTCGGCTTTTCCTGTCCCAGGTGCCGGGCAAGCCACTCGTCGCGATGTTATGCTTGAAGGCTGCTAGGGCCTCTGCGTCCGGACAGTCGACTATCTAGTTTTTCTTTGTTAGGAACCGTGTCCAGAATTGTTTGGCCGATTCTTCTGGCTGCTGAATTATGTGGCTTAAGTCGTCGGCATCCGGCGGTCGCACGTAAGTGCCCTGGAAGTTGTCGAGGAATGCGGCTTCCAAGTCCTCCCAAGAACCGATTGAGTCTACTGGCAAGCTGTTAAGCCAATGCCGGGCCGGTCCTTTAAGTTTGAGCGGGAGGTATTTGATGGCGTGTAGATCATCGCCGCGTGCCATGTGGATGTGAAGGAGATAATCCTCAATCCATACCCGGGTCTGTTGTGCCATCGTATGACTCGATGTTTACGGGTTTGAAACCCTCTGGGATTTTATGATCCATTACTTCATTCGTGAAGCATAGCGGGTGTGCGGCGCCTGTGTACTGGGCTATATCACGATGCAGCTCGGAAGAGCTATGTCTGTTGTGTTCGGCCCGGCCGGATTTGTTGTATTCGGAGTGAAGATCATTGTCACGTGCCGTAGGGCGCCTGCGCGATCCGTAGATTGATCTTGTTTGTCTTGCCTTATCCTCCAGTATGTCTCGCAGGTCGGACGCATTTTCCCGTGCCTTATTTGAACGGCGTTGGGGCATGGCTTGGGTGGAGGGACGACAGGCCTCTCTGTCGCGGCCGCGAGGTGGCCGGTCTGCCATGTCATGCGCTGGTGATGTAGGTGCTTCCTCTTCTGATTGGGGTAGCGGCCTGCGCTTCGGGTAACTCTTGGAGGGGCGTTCGAGTTCATACTCTTCGGCCGCAAGGTCTTCAGTCCATCTGTCAGCTAGCAATTCTTGCGCAGCTCTAAGCTGTTGCTGCTTTTTCTGGAGGCTGCTTGCCGTGGTTAAAAGCCTGCGTTTAAACCCTCCTGTTCGGCGGGGTCTGATGGTATTAAGAATTCGTCGTCATCGAGGCTTGCCTCGTCTTTGGAGGGAGGCGTGTAGTTATCATCCTCGACCTCTCTGTCTGCCGCTCTCTCATGAGGGCTGGCTTCTCCATCTTCCTGTGCCGAATTCTGCTGAGGTGGGTGTTCTTCGGCACTATCCGGGGTAGTATTATCTCCCGTGCCGGAATCACCATTTTTGCTTTGGCGGGATTTAGAGCGGCGCCGCCGACGCCGGCGCTTTGGCTGTTTCTTGGGGGCGTTATCCCCCACTGTTCCATCGCCGTCTCCATCTTTTGGAGTATCCACCATATATATGTCATATGACGAGGTGGCCTTCCAGCGCCCTACAGGTGCTGGTTCCTGTTCGTCTCCTACATCGTCGTCCATGCCATCGATGTCTTCGGAGTCGAAGTCCAGCGTGTCGGTTAAATCGTCGACAGTGGCTACGAAGTGGGTGGTGGGTGGGTTTTGAATTTCTTCGTCATCCGTATCCCAACCTTGCTGACCGTAATCTGGCCAGGGCTCTCCTGATAAAGAGAGAGACTTTAGAGAATTCAAGATGTCGCCGAAGGGCGAGTGCTGAAAGATGTCCGCGGCGGTGAACTCCATGATCGGCGCCCAATCGGATTCGATCGGCAGGGGCGCGGGGGGTTCGGAGCTTGGAGAGGAATCCGGCTCCTCGGAGTCACGGGCCACGCGGAGTGCGGGGCTGGGGTTCGGCTCAATCGCCTCTGAGATCGCAGCCCATGAGGCAGCGTCCAACCGCTGATCCTCGATCGGTGCAGTAGGCTCCGAATCAATGGTCGGAACCGATGCGTGTGCGGCCTCCAAGGCGCTGTTCGGAGGCAGAGCTATATCATGCCCATCGAGACAGTGTGGCGCGCTTGGCTGTGGCTCGAATCCGTCGAAGATCAAGTCTCCGCGGATGTCGGCCATATAGTTTAAGCTTCCAAACCTGACTTGATGGCCAGGGGCGTAGCTTTCGATCTCCTCCAGGTGGCTGAGCGAATTGGCCCGTAGAGTGAAGCCGCCAAAAACGAAGATCTGTCCGGGGAGAAAAGTCTCACCCTGGACCGCATCGTTGTCGATGATCAAAGGAGCCATCGGGCCTAAAGGCGACGACACAGAGGAACTCTCAATGAAAGCACCAATGTCGGTGTCAAACCCGGCGGATCTCGGGTAGGGGGTCTCGAACTGTGCGTCTAGGCCGGATGGTAACAGGAGACAGGGGACACTTTGTTTTACCCAGGTTCAGGCCCTCTCGATGGAGGTAATACCCTACTCCTGCTTGATTAATATTGATGATATGGGTAGTACAAGAGTAGATCTACCACGAGATCAAGTAGGCTAAACCCTAGAAGCTAGCCTATGGTATGATTGTTGTGTATGGAGTTGATCGCCTACGGACTACAACCCTCCGGTTTATATAGACACCGGATAGGGTTAGGGTTACACAGAGTCGGTTACAATGGTAGGAGATCTTGAATATCCGCATCGCCAAGCTTGCCTTCCATGCCAAGGAAAGTCCCATCCGGACACGGGACGAAGTCTTCTATCTTGTATCTTCATAGTCCAGGAGTCCGGCTGAAGGTATTATCCGGCTACCCGAACACCCCCTAATGCAGGACTCCCTCAATCACCATAGCCCCTCAGATGAAGTGTGAGTAGTTCACCTCAGACCTTCGGGTCCATAGTTATTAGCTAGATGGCTTCTTCTCTCTTTTTGGATCTCAATACAATGTTCTCCCCCTCTCTTGTGGAGATCTATTTGATGTAATCCTCTTTTTGCGGTGTGTTTGTTGAGATCGATGAATTGTGGGTTTATGATCAAGTTTATCTATGAACAATATTTGAATCTTCTCTGAATTATTTTATGTATGATTGGTTATCTTTGCAAGTCTGTTCGAATTATCAGTTTGGTTTGGCCTACTAGATTGATCTTTCTTGCAATGGGAGAAGTGCTTAGCTTTGGGTTCAATCTTGCGGTGTCCTTTCCCAGTGATAGTAGGGGCAGCAAGGCACATATTGTATTGTTGCCATCGAGGATAACAAGATGGTTTTTTTTATCATATTGCATGAATTTATCCCTCTACATCATGTCATCTTGCTTAAGGCATTACTCTGTTTTCATGAACTTAATACTCTAGATGCATGCTGGATAGCGGTCGATGAGTGGAGTAATAGTAGTAGATGCAGGCAGGAGTTGGGCTACTTGTCTCGGACGTGATGCCTATATACATGATCATACCTAGATATTCTCATAACTATGCTCAATTCTGTCAATTGCTCAACAGTAATTTGTTCACCCACCGTAAAATACTTATGGTCTTGAGAGAAGCCACTAGTGAAACGTATCGCCCCCGGGTCTATCTTCATCATATTAATCTTCCAATACTTAGTTATTTCCTTTGCTTTTTTACTTGCCTTTTATTTTACTTTGCATCTTTATCATAATAATACCAAAAATATTATCTTATCATATCTATCAGATCTCACTCTCGTAAGTGGCTGTGTAGGGATTGACAACCCCTTATCACGTTGGTTGCGAGGATTTATTTGTTTTGTGAAGGTCCGAGGGACTCACACGTAGCCTCCTACTAGATTGATACCTTGGTTCTCAAAACTGAGGGAAATACTTACGCTACTTTGCTACATCATCCTTTCCTCTTCAAGGGAAAACCAATGCAATTGCTCAAGAGGTAGCAAGAAGGATTTCTGGCGCCGTTGCCGGGGAGTCTATGCAAAAGTCAATATACCAAGTACCCATCACAATCCTTATCTCCCGCATTACATTATTTGCCATTTGCCTCTCATTTTCCTCTCCCCCACTTCACCCTTGCCGTTGTATTCGCCCCCTCTCTCTCTATCCTCCCTCTCTTTTTATGTTCGCCTCTTTTCCGGTTGCTTGTCGTTATGGCTAGTCCCTTATCTTCTCCCTTGTCTCCCGATAATGAAATTCTAAATTTTAAGCAAAGGGATGGAGAAAATCTAAAAGACGCTTGGTATAGAATTTGCAATGCTCAAAATAGATCTACCAGGAAGCAGTCTACTTCCGTTCTTCTTCGCAATTTTTATGTGGGCGCTACTCCTTGGCACAGATATGTCCTTGATACTATTATCGGAGGGAACTTCTTGGGTAGCCAAACTTTTGATTCTTATAATGCTATGATAGATTTGTTTGGCTCACCCCCTCTTTTGGTTAATGGAACTGTATTAACTTTGGAGCATGCAATGAAAAGGCTTGAAATTATTGAAAATAAGGTTGCTACCGTAGAGTTAATTGAAAATTTGGATAAAAAGATCCACAACCGAATCTCTCAATATGGATCTAAAGTAGGAGTCACTTTGAAAAATATTAAAGAGAAGGAACCCATAGTTAATGAGAAAATAAATCACGATTCCACTAGGATCGATAAACTTGAGGATATTATTACCAACTTGGGAACCGCTTTCTCTTCCGTAAAGAATACTCCAAGTCCTCCCACTAAAATTTCCAAGCTTATGTATGTTCCTAAAAATAAGGGTGAATCCTCTACTAAGGAAACTGCGGATCTCAAATCTATAAGTATTCATCTCAATCTTTTTGCTATCATTAAGGAACCATTTGTTACAAATGAATTTTTCGATCTTGTGTCTAAAAGTTTTATAATCAATACAAATAAATAAATTCCTAGAGATGGTAGATGCCTCATTGAAGAATTGCCAACCAAAGATGGCAATACCTAGATCTATCCTTGTTTTTTATGCCTAGCTAGGGGCGTTAGACGATAGCGCTTGTTGGGAGGCAACCCAATTTTGTTTTTATTCCTTGCTTTTTGCTCCTGTTTAGTAATAAATAATTTATCTAGCCTCTGTTTAGGTTGTGGTTTTGTGTTTAATTAGTGTTTGTGCCAAGTAGAACCGTTGGGAAGACTTGATATCTTGCTGTAAAAAACAGAAACTTTAGCACTCACGAGAACTGCTGCCATTTTCATTTGGAAAGTGCTATTTAGTTATTTATTTTTGCAGATGATTAATAGATAAATTCCTCACGTCCAGAAATTTATTTTAGAATTTTTGGGGTTCCAGATCTTGCGCTAGCTACAGATTACTACAGACTGTTCTGTTTTTGACAGATTCTGTTTTTCGTGTGTTGTTTGCTTATTTTGATGAATCTATGGCTAGTAATATAGTTTATAAACCATATAGAAGTTTGAATACAGTAGGTTTAACACCAAAATAAATAAAGAATTAGTTCATTACAGTACCTTGAAGTGGTCTTTTGTTTTCTTTCGCTAACGGAGCTCACGAGATTTTCTACTTTAAGTTTTGTGTTGTGAAGTTTTCAAGTTTTGGGTAAAGATTTGATGGATTATGGAACAAGGAGTGGAAAGATCCTAAGCTTGGGGATGCCCATGGTACCCCCAAGATAATCTAACGACACCTAAAAGCCAAAGATTGGGGATGCCCCGGAAGGCACCCCCTCTTTCGTCCACTTCTATCGGTAACTTTACTTGGAGCTATATTTTTATTCACCACATGATATGTGTTTTGGTTGGAGCGTCTTGTATGATTTGAGTCTTTGCTTTTTTGTTTACCACAATCATACTTGATGTACACACCTTTTGAGAGAGCCATACATGATTTGGAATTTGTTAGAATACTCTATGTGCTTCACTTATATCTTTTTGAGTTATATAGTTTTGCTCTAGTACTTCACTTATATCTTTTAGAGCACGGTGGTGGATTTGTTTTATAGAAACTATTGATCTCTCATGCTTCACTTAGATTATTTTGAGAGTCTTAAATAGCATGGTAATTTGCTTAAATAATCCTAATATGCTAGGTATTCAAGATTAGTATTTTTTTTCTTCTTATGAGTGTTTTGAATACTAAGAGAAGTTTGATGCTTGATGATTGTTTTGAGATATGGAGGTAATAATATCAAAGTTGTGCTAGTTGAGTGGTTGTGAATTTGAGAAATGATTGTGTTGAAGTTTGCAAGTCCCGTAGCATGCACGTATGGTAAACATTATGTTACAAATTTGAAACATGAGGTGTTATTTGATTGTCCTCCTTATGAGTGGTGGTCGGGGACGAGCGATGGTCTTTTCCAACCAATCTATCCCCCTAGGAGCATGCGCGTAGTGCTTGGTTTTTGATGACTTGTAGATTTTTGCAATAAGTATGTGAGTTCTTTATGACTAATGTTGAGTCCATGGATTATACGCACTCTCACCCTTCCATCATTGCTAGCCTCTTCGGTACCGTGCATTGCCCTTTCTCACATTGAGAGTTGGTGCAAACTTCGCCGGTGCATCCAAACCCCGTGATATGATACGCTCTTTCACACATAAACCTCCTTATATCTTCCTCAAAACAGCCACCATACCTACCTATTATGGCATTTCGATAGCCATTCCGAGATATATTGCCATGCAACTTTCCACCATTCCATTTATCATGACACATTCATCATTGTCATATTGCTTAGCATGATCATGTAGTTGACATAGTATTTGTGGCAAAGCCACCGTTCATAATTCTTTCATACATGTCACTCTTGGTTCATTGCATATCTCGGTACACCGCCGGAGGCATTCATATAGAGTCATATCTCGTTCTAAGTATCGAGTTGTAATTCTTGAGTTGTAAATAAATAGAAGTGTGATGACCATCATTCATAGAGAATTGTCCTAAAAAAGAGAGATAGAAAGGCCAAATAAAAAAGAAAGGCCAAATAAGAAAATATAAAAGGGACAATGCTACTATCCTTTGCCACACTTGTGCTTTAAAGTAGCACCATAATCTTCATGATAGAGAGTCTTTTGTTTTGTCACTTTCATATACTAGTGGGAAATTTTCATTATAGAACTTGGATTGTATATTCCAACAATGGGCCTCCTCAAGTGCCCTAGATCTTCGTGAGCAAGCAAGTTGGATGCACACCCACTTAGTTTATTTTGTTGAGCTTTCATACATTTATAGCTCTAGTGCATCCGTTGCATGGCAATCCCTACTCCTTGCATTAACATCAATTGATGGGCATCTCCATAGCCCATTGATTAGCCTCATTGATGTGAGACTTTCTCCTTTTTTGTCATCTCCACATAACCCCCATCATCATATTCTATTCCACCCATAGTGCTATATCCATGGCTCATGCTCATATATTGCGTGAAAGTTTATAGGTTTGAGATTACTAAAGGATGAAACAATTGCTTGGATTGTCATCAGGGTTGTGCATGATGAGAGCATTCTTGTGTGACGAAAATGGAGCATGACTAAACTATATGATTTTGTAGGGATGAACTTTCTTTAGCCATGTTATTTTGAGAAGACATGATTACTTAGTTAGTATGCTTGAAGTATTATTATTTTTATGTCAATATGAACTTTTATCTTGAATCTTTCAGATGTGAATATTCATACCACAATTAAGAAGAATTACATTAAAATTATGCCAAGTAGCACTCCGCATCAAAAATTCTGTTTTTATCATTTACCTACTCGAGGACGAGCAGGAATTAAGCTTGGGGATGCTTGATATGTCTCCAACGTATCTATAATTTTTGATTGCTCCATGCTATATTATCTACTGTTTTGGACATTATTGGACTTTATTATCCACTTCTACATTATTTTTGGGACTAACCTATTAACCGGAGGCCCAGCCCAGAATTGCTGTTTTTTTGCCTATTTTAGGGTTTCGAAGAAAAGGAATATCAAACGCAGTCCAAACGGAATGAAACCTTCAGGAATGTGATTTTCTCACCGAACATGATCCAGGAGACTTGGAACCTATGTCAAGAAACAAAGGAGGAGGCCACGAGGTAGGGGGCGCTCCTACCCCCCAGGCGCGCCCTCCACCCTCGTGGGCCCCCTGTTGCTCCACTGACGTACTCCTTCCTCCTATATATACCTACGTACCCCCAAACAATCAGATACGGAGCCAAAACCCTAATTCCGCCGTCGTAACTTTCTGTGTCCATGAGTCCCATCTTGGGGCCTGTTCCGGAGCTCCGCCAGAGGGGGTATCCATCACGGAGGGCTTCTACATCTTCACCATAGCCCCTTTGATGAAGTGTGAGTAGTTCACCTCAGACCTTCGGGTCCATAGTTATTAGCTAGATGGCTTCTTCTCTCTTTTTGGATCTCAATACAATGTTCTCCCCCTCTCTTGTGGAGATCTATTCGATGTAATCTTCTTTTTGCGGTGTGTTTGTTGAGACCGATGAATTGTGAGTTTATGATCAAGATTATCTATGAACAATATTTGAATCTTCTCTGAATTCTTTTATGTATGAATGGTTATCTTTGCAAGTCTCTTCGAATTATTAGTTTGATTTGGCCTACTAGATTGATCTTTCTTGCAATCAGAGAAGTGCTTAGCTTTGGGTTCAATCTTGCGGTGTCCTTTCCGAGTGACAGTAGGGGCACCAAGGCACATATTGTATTGTTGCCATCGAGGATAACAAGATGGTTTTTTTTATCATATTTCATGAATTTATCCCTCTACATCATGTCATCTTGCTTAAGGCGTTACTCTGTTTTCATGAACTTAATACTCCAGATGCATGCTGGATAGCGGTAGATGAGTGGAGTAATAGTAGTAGATGCAGGCAGGAGTCGGTCTACTTGTCTTGGACGTGATGCCTATATACATGATCATACCTAGATATTCTCATAACTATGCTCAATTCTGTCAATTGCTCAACAGTAATTTGTTCACCCACCGTAAAATACTTATGCTCTTGAGAGAAGCCACTAGTGAAACCTATGGCCCCCGGGTCTATCTTCATCATATTAATCTTCCAATACTTAGTTATTTCTTTGCTTTTTACTTGCCTTTTATTTTACTTTGCATCTTTATCATAAAAATACCAAAAATCTTATCTTATCATATCTATAAGATCTCACTCTCGTAAGTGGCCATGTAGGGATTGACAACCCCTTATCGTGTTGGTTGCGAGGATTTATTTGTTTTGTGCAGGTGCGAGGGACTCGCGCATAGCCTCCTACTGGATTGATACCTTGGGTCTCAAAACTGAGGGAAATACTTACGCTACTTTGCTACATCACCCTTTCCTCTTCAAGGGAAAACCAACACAAGTGCTCAAGAGGTAGCACCAGCAAAAGAAAAAGTTCTTCTATGATTTGAGACATTATTTTTTTGGATGACCCACATCTTTATAAAGAAGGAGTAGATGGTATTATTAGACGTTGTGTACCTGAAGATGAACAGGAACAGATCCTACGCAAGTGTCACTCCGAGGCTTATGGAGGACACCATGTTGGAGATAGAACTGCACATAAGGTATTCAATCCGGTTTTTATTGGCCTACTCTCTTCAAGGATGCTCGTAAGTTTGTCTTGTCTTGTGATGAATGTGAAAGAATTGGTAATATTAGTAGATGTTAAGAAATGCCTATGAATTATTCAGTTGTTATTGAACCATTTGATGTTTGGGGCTTTGATTATATGGGACCCTTTCCTTCCTCTAGTGGGTATACACATATTTTAGTTGTTGTTGATTACGTTATTAAGTGGGTAGAAGCTATTCCAACTAGTAGTGCCGATCATAACACCTCTATTAAGATGCTTAAATAAGTTATTTTCCCAAGGTTTGGAGTACCTAGATATTTAATGACTTATCGTGGTTCACATTTTATTCATGGTGCCTTTCGTAAAATGCTTGCTAAGTATGATGTTAATCATAGAATTGCATCTCCTTATCACCCACAGTCTCAAGTAGAATTGAGTAATAGAGAGCTCAAATTAATTTTGCAAAAGACTGTTAATGGATCTAGAAAGAATTGGTCCAAGAAACTTGACGATGCATTATGGGCCTATAGAACTACATATAAAAATCCTATGGGTATGTCTCCATATAAAATAGTTTATGGTAAAGCATGTCACTTACCTCTTGAATTAGAACATAAGGCATATTGGGCCATTAAAGAGCTCAACTATGACTTCAAACTTGCCTGTGAGAAGAGGTTATTTGGCATTAGCTCACTTGATGAATGGAGAACCCAGGCTTATGAAAATGCCAAGCTGTTTAAAGAAAAAGTTAAAAGATGGCATGATAAAAGGATACAAAAGCGTGAGCTTAATGTAGGTGATTATGTATTGTTATACAACTCTCGTTTAAGATTTTTTGCAGGAAAACTTCTCTATAAATGGGAAGGTCCTTATGTTATCGAGGAGGTCTATCGTTCCGGTGCCATAAAAATCAACAACTTCGAAGGCACAAATTCGAGGGTGGTGAACGGTCAAAGAATCAAACATTGTATCTTAGGTAATCCCATAAATATTGAAACTAATATTATTGAAACCGTAACCCCAGAGGAATACATAAGGGACACTTTCCAGAATGTCTTAGACTCCGAAAAGGAATAGGTATGTGGTACGGTAAGTAAACCGACTCCAAAACAGTTCTAATGGAAATTTTTCTCCATTTTGCAATATTTAGAAAAATAGGAAAATAAGAAGCAGTCCGGGAAGGACACGAGGCTTCCACGAGGGTGGGAGGCGCGCCCTACCCCCTGGGCGCGCCCCCCTGCCTCGTGGGCACCTCGTGCGCTCCCCAGACTCCATTTTCTTGCACGATACTTCTTTTGGTCGGTAAAAATTCATTATATAATCTCCCAAAGGTTTTGACCACCGTATCACGCAAACATCTCTTGTCCTTGTTTTGAGCTGTTTTTCTGACAGATCCAGGTCGTCATGTCGTCTTCAAGTGCCCCCAAGGACCAGTTCTTCGAGAAGGTCATCAACCCCTACCTCGCGGAGGTGCTGCAACACCCTCAAACCATTGAGATGCATGAGGGGTTGTTGCACATCCGCGATGTTGAGGGACCAAGGAGGACCGAAAGCACAGAGGCAAGGCTCAAGGCATTGGAGCAACAAGTTTTCAAGTGTCAGGAGATGGTGGAGCATGGACTCGACTCCAATCACATTATGATCTCGGAGTTCACCAACAAGCACGAGCTGGACGTCAAGGACATTGGGGAGGCCATCTTCAAGCTTCATGAGAAAAGCAAGCACCTCCAAGCCCAGATCTATGACCTGCAAAATCAAAACTGTGAGTATGAATATAGATTCAAGAGTATGAGTTTGGCTGTAGATTTGAGGATTCTGGAGACTCGGTCATCCTTCTATGATGGCGAGCCTATGCCTTGGAAGAGGGACGACAAGCCTACATCATCCACAACTCCACCCTCTCCACCAACAAAGATGAACTGAGTATCTGGTATGGGCACTCCCCTTGGCAACTGCTAAGCTTGGGGGAGTGCCCCGTTATCGTATCACTATCACTTTTATCTTTACCGTTTTTCTTAGTTCGATCCTTTTGATAATATCTTGACTTAGTAGAATAAAGCTTTAGTATGATCTAGTTGTGAGTTTTTCTTTATGATCCCTCTATGTAATCGAGTCCGTGGGCTATATATAATAAAGATTAGTGTTGATTCAAGGGCTTGATTTTATTTTTGAATATTTACTGTAGGATAAAAAACCCATAGTCCTTTATTTCCTAAACCAAACAAAACCAAACTGTACAGTGATTATAATATTTACAGGCCTAAGATAAAAAGAAAGAAAGCTTACTTTACATGGCTTGATTATTTTGCTATGATATTAAGGGAATAAAATAAAAGAGAAAGAAATAAAGAGATCATATGGATCTTACGGAGAGTAATGAGCTCACATATAAAGAGTATGATGAATAAAAGTTGTTGAGAGTTGCCAAACATAGTTTTGGTCATCGTTGCAATTAATAGGAAGTAATAAAGAAAGAGAGGTTCACATATAAATATACTATCTGGGATATCTTTCATGATTGTGAGCACTCATTAAAGTATGACATGCTAAGAGTTGACGTTGGACAAGGAAGACAATGTAATGGGTTATGTTTTCTTACATCTGAGATAAATTATATTGTCATGGATCATCCAACATGTTGAGCTTGCCTTTCCCTCTCATGCTAGCCAATT
Organism: Triticum dicoccoides; assembly: GCF_002162155.2. Classification (NCBI taxonomy): domain Eukaryota; kingdom Viridiplantae; phylum Streptophyta; class Magnoliopsida; order Poales; family Poaceae; genus Triticum; species Triticum dicoccoides. The sequence continues at coordinate 555,871,346 of NC_041388.1, read as the reverse complement.
ACTTTGCACCAAGTAGAGATACTACTTGTGCTTCCAAATATCCCTAAACCTGTTTTTGCCATGAGAGTCCACCATACCTACCTATGGATTGAGTAAGATCCTTCAATTAAGTTGTCATCGGTGCAAGCAATAAAAATTGCTCTCTATATACTTATAACTTATTAGTGCGGAGAAAATAAGCTTTATACGATCTTGTGATATGGAAGAAATAAAAGTGACAGACTGCATAATAAAGGTCCATATCATAAGTGGCAACATAAAGTGACGTTCTTTTGCATTAAGATTTTGTGCATCCAACCATAAAAACGCATGACAACCTCTGCTTCCCTCTGCGAAGGGCCTATCTTTTACTTTTATCTTCTGCCTTACAAAAGAGTCATGGTGATCTTCATCTTTCCTTTTTACATTTTATCCTTTGGCAAGCACGATGTTGGAAAGATCCTGATATATATAGCTAATTGGATGTGAGTCTTCATGAACTATTATTGTTGACATTACCCTCAAGGTAAAGCGTTAGGAGGCAAAACTATAAGCCCCTATCTTTCTCAGTGTCCGATTAAAACTTCATACCCATAAATATTGCGTGAGTGTTAGCAATTATGAAAGACTAAACATGGTTGAGAATGTGGACTTGCTGAAAAGCTCTTATATTGACTCTTTCCTATGTTATGATAAATTGCAATTGCCTCAATGACTGAGATTAGAGCTTGTTGGTTCTCAATGAAGTTTATGATTCATACTTGAAATTGTGATTGAATTGTTACTTTAGCATAAGAGATCATATGACAATATATATATATATATATATATGTTGTTGTTCTAAGAATGATCATGATGCCCTCATGTCCGTATTTTATTTGTATCGACACCTTGATCTGTAAACATGTGGACATATTTCTCAATTTCGGCTTTCGCTCAAGGACAAGCGAGGTCCAAGCTTGGGGGAGTTGATGTTGGAAATATGCCCTAGAGGCAATAATAAATTGGTTATTATTATATTTCCTTGTTCATGATAATCGTTTATTATCCATGCTAGAATTGTATTGATAGGAAACTCAGATACATGTGTGGATACATAGACAACACCATGTCCCTAGTAAGCCTCTAGTTGACTGGCTCGTTGATCAATAGATGGTTACGGTTTCCTGACCATGGACATTGGATGTCGTTAATAACGGGATCATATCATTAGGAGAATGATGAGATGGACAAGACCCAATCCTAAGCCTAGCACAAGATCATGTAGTTCATATGCTAAAGCTTTTCTAATGTCAAGTATCATTTCCTTAGACCATGAGATCGTGCAACTCCCGGATACTGTAGGAGTGCTTTGGGTGTGCCAAATGTCACAACGTAACTGGGTGGCTATAAAGGTACACTACAGGTATCTCCGAAAGTGTCTGTTGGGTTGGCATGAATTGCGACTGGGATTTGTCACTCCGTGTAAACGGAGAGGTATCTCTGGGCCCACTCGGTAGGACATCATCATAATGTGCACAATGTGATCAAGGAGTTGATCACGGGATGATGTGTTATGGAACAAGTAAAGAGACTTGCCAGTAACAAGATTGAACAAGGTATCGGGATACCGACAATCGAATCTCGGGCAAGTATCGTACCGATTGACAAAGGGAATTGTATACGGGATTGATTAAGTCCTTGACATCGTGGTTCATCCGATGAGATCATCGTGGAGCATGTAGGAGCCAACATGGGTATCCAGATCCCGCTATTAGTTATTGACCAGAGAGTTGTCTCGGCCATGTCTGCATGACTCCCGAACCCGTAGGGTCTACACACTTAAGGTTTGATGACGCTAGGGTTATAGGGAAAGTATGTACGCGGTTACCGAATGTTGTTCGGAGTCCCGGATGAGATCTCGGACATCACGAGGAGTTCCAGAATGGTCCGAAGGTAAAGATTGATATATAGGAAGTATGGTTTTGGCCACCGGAAGTGTTCCGGGCATCACCGATAGTGTACTGGGACCACCGGAGGGGTCCGGGGGTCCACCAGGTGGGGCCACCAGCCCCGGAGGCCTACATGGGCCAATAGTGGGAAGGGACCAGCCCCTAGGTGGGTTGGGGCGCCTCCCACCAAGGCCCAAGGTGCCTCCAAGAGGGGAAGCGGGCAAACCCTAGGGCAGATGGGCCCTAAGGCCCACCCTAGGTGCGCCTCCCCCTCTCCCCCTTGGCCGCCCCCCTAGATGGGATCTAGGGCTGGCCGCCACCCCTAGGGGTGGAAACCTAGGTGGGGGCGCAGCCCCTCCCCTCCCCCTATATATACTTGAGGTTTTGGGCTGCCAGAGACACGATTCAATCTCCTTCTTGGCGCAGCCTTACCCCTCTCCCTCCTCGTCTCTTGCGGTGCTTGGCGAAGCCCTGCTGGAGTACCACGCTCCTCCACCACCACCACGCCATCGTGCTGCTATTGGACGGAGTCTTCCCCAACCTCTCCTTCTCCCCTTGCTGGATCAAGGCGTAGGAGACGTCACCGGGCTGTACGTGTGTTGAACACGGAGGTGCCGTCCGTTCGGCACTAGGATCATCGGTGATTTGAATCACGACGAGTACGACTCCATCAACCCCGTTCACTTGAAAGATTTCGCGTAGCGATCTACAAGGGTATGTAGATGCACTCTCCTCCCCTCATTGCTGGTTTCTCCATAGATAGATCTTGGTGACACGTAGGAAAATTTTGAATTTTTGCTATGTTCCCCAACAGTGGCATCATGAGCTAGGTCTATGCGTAGTTACTATGCACGAGTAGAACACAAAGTAGTTGTGGGTGTCGATATTGTCAATTATCTTGCCGTTATTAGTCTTATCTTGATTCGGCAGCATCGTGGGATGAAGCGGCCCGGACCAACCTTACACGTACGCTTACGTGAGACCGGTTCCACCGACTGACATGCACTAGTTGCATAAGGTGGCTGGCGGGTGTCTGTCTCTCCCACTTTAGTCGGATCGGATTCAATGAACAGGGTCCTTATGAAGGGTAAATAGAAATTGGCAATTCACATTGTGGTTTTGGCGTAGGTAAGAAACGTTCTTGCTAGAAACCTATAGCAGCCACGTAAAAACTTGCAACAACAATTAGAGGACGTCTAACTTGTTTTTGCAGCAAGTGTTTTGTGATGTGATATGGCCAAAGGATGTGATGAATGATATATGTGATGTATGAGATGATCATGTTCTTGTAATAGGAATCACGACTTGCATGTCGATGAGTATGACAACCGGCAGGAGCCATAGGAGTTGTCTTAATTTATTTATGACCTGCATGTCAATATAAACGTCATGTAATTACTTTACTTTATTGCTAACCATTAGCTGTAGTAGTAGAAGTAATAGTTGGCGAGACAACTTCATGAAGACACGATGATGGAGATCATGATGATGGAGATCATGGTGTCATGCTGGTGACAACGATGATCATGGAGCCCCGAAGATGGAGATCAGAAGGAGCAAAATGATATTGGCCATATCATGTCACTTTTTGATTACATGTGATGTTTATCATGTTTTTGCATCTTATTTTCTTAGAACGACGGTAGTAAATAAGATGATCCCTCATTAAAATTTCAAGAAAGTGTTCCCCCTAACTGTGCACCGTTGCGAAGGTTCGTTGTTTCGAAGCACCACGTGATGATCGGGTGTGATAGATTCTAACGTTTGAATACAACGGGTGTTGACGAGCCTAGCATGTACAGACATGGCCTCGGGACACATGCGAAACACTTAGGTTGACTTGACGAGCCTAGCATGTACAGACATGGCCTCGAAACACAAGAGACCGAAAGGTCGAGCATGAGTCGTATGGTAGATACGATCAACATGAAGATGTTCACCGATGATGACTAGTCCGTCTCACGTGATGATCGGACACGGCCTAGTTGACTCGGATCATGTAATCACTTAGATGACTAGAGGGATGTCTATCTGAGTGGGAGTTCATAAGATGAACTTAATTGTCCTGAACATAGTCAAAAGGTCTTCGCAAATTATGTCGTAGCTCGCGCTTCAGTTCTACTGTTTAGATATGTTCCTAGAGAAAATTTAGATGAAAGATGATAGTAGCAATTATGCGGACTAGGTCCGTAAACTGAGGATTGTCCTCATTGCTTCATAGAAGGCTTATGTCCTTAATGCACCGCTCAGTGTGCTGAACCTCGAACGTCGTCTGTGGATGTTGCGAACATCTGACATACACATTTTGACTACGTGATAGTTCAGTTAAACGGTTTAGAGTTGAGGCACCGAAGACGTTTTGAAACGTCGCGAAACATATGAGATGTTTCGAGGGCCAAAATTGGAATTTTAGGCTCGTGCCCACGTCAAGAGGTATAAGACCTCCGACGATTTTCTTAGCCTGCAAACTAAGGGAGAAAAGCTCAATTGTTGAGCTTGTGGTCAAGATTGTCTGAGTACAACAATCATTTGAATCGAGTGGGAGTTGATCTTCCAGATGAGATAGTGATGTTTCTCCGAAGTCATTACCACCAAGCTGCTAGAGCTTCGTGATGAACTATAATATATCAGGGACATATATGATGATCCTTGAGATATTCGCGATGTTTGACACCACAAAAGTAGAAATCAAGAAGGAGCATCAATTGTTGATGGTTGGTGAAACCACTAGTTTCAAGAAGGGCAAGGGCAAAAAGGGATACTTCATGAAACGGCAAATCAGCTACTACTCTACTGAAGAAACACAAGGTTGAACCCAAACCCGAGACTAAGTGCTTCTGTAATAAGGGGAACAACCACTGGAGCAGAATTACCCTAGATACTTGGTAGATGAGAAGGCTGGCAAGGTCGATAGAAGTATATTGGATATACATTGTGTTAATGTGTACTTTACTAGTACTCCTAGTAGCACCATGGTATTAGATACCGGTTCGGTTGCTAAGTGTTAGTAAACTCGAAATAAAAGGCCGCAGAGTAAACGGAGACTAGCTAAAGGTGAGCTGGCGATATGTGTTGGAAGTTTTTTTCCAAGCTTGATGTGATCAAGCATCGCACGCTCCCTCTACCATTGAGATTGGTGTTTGCGTTGAGCATAGACATGATTGGATTATGTCTATCGCAATACGGTTATTCTTTTAAGGAGAATAATGGTTACTCTGTTTATTTGAATAATACCTTCAATGGTCTTGCACCTAAAATGAATGGTTTATTGAATCTCGATCGTAGTGATACACATGTTCATGCCAAAAGATATAAGATAGTAATGATAGTACCACCTACTTGTGGCACTGCCACGTAAGTCATATCGGTATAAAACGCATGAAGAAGCTCCATGTTGATGGATCTTTGGGCTCACTCGTTTTGAAAAGTTTGAGACATGCGAACCATGTCTATTGGTGTATATGCATGAAGAAACTCCATGCAAATGGACCGTTTGGACTCACTTGATTTTGAATCACTTGAGACATGCAAATCATACCACATGGGCAAGATGACTGAAAGCCTCATTTTCAGTAAAATGGAACTAGAAAGCAACTTGTTGGAAGGAATACATTTTGATGTGTGCAGTCCAATGAGTGCTGAGGCGTGTAGTGGATATCGTTATGTTCTTACTTCACAGATGATTTGAGTAGATGTTGAGTATATTTACTCGATGAATCACGAGTCTGAATTATTGAAAGGTTCAAGTAATTTCAGGGTGAAGTTGAAAGATCGTCGTGACAAGAGGATAAAATATCTATGATATGATCATAGAGATGAATATCTGAATTACGAGTTTGGCACAGAATTAAGACATTGTGGAAATTGTTTCACAACTAATACAACCTGAAACACCATAGTATGATGGTGTGTCCGAACATCATAACTGCACCCCATTGGATATGATGCATACCATGATGTCTCTTATCGAATTACCATGATAGTTTATGGGTTAGGCATTAGAGACAACCACATTCACTTTAAATAGGGCACCACGTAATTCCGATGAGATGACACCGTATGAACTATGGTTTAGAGAAACCTAAGCTGTCATTTCTTAAAAGTTTGGGGCTGCGACGCTTATGTGAAAAAGTTTCAGGCTGATAAGCTCGAACCCAAAGCGGATAAATGCATCTTCATAGGACACCCAAAACAGTTGGGTATACCTCCTGTCTCAGATCCGAAAGCAATAAGGGATTGTTTCTAGAATCGGGTCCTTTCTCGAGGAAAAAGTTTCTCTTGAAAGAATTGAGTGGGAGGATGGTGGAGACTTGATGAGGTTATTGAACCGTCTCTTCAACTAGTGTGTGGCAGGGCACAGGGAGTTGTTCCTGTGGCACCTACACCAATTGAAGTGGAAGCTTATGATAGTGATCATGAAACTTCAGATCAAGTCACTACCAAACCTCGTGGGATGACAAGGATGCGTACTACTTCAGAGTGGTACGTAATCCTGTCTTGGAAGTCATGTTGCTAGACAACAATGAACCTACGAGCTATGGAGAAGCGATGGTGGGCCTGGATTCCAAAATGGCTCGAGGCCATATAATCTGAGAGAGGATCCATATAAGAAAACAAAGTGTAGACTTTGGAAGAACTACTTGATGGTCGTAAGGCTGTTACGTACATATGGATTTTAAAAGGAAGACGGACAATGATGGTAAGTATCACCATTAAGAAAGCTCGACTTGTCATTAAGATGTTTTCTGACAAGTTCAAGGAGTTGACTACGATGAGACTTTCTCACTCGTAGCGATGCTAAGAGTCTGTTGGAATTATATTAGCGATTACTGCATTATTTATGAAATCTTGCAGATAGGATGTCAATACATTGTTTCCTCGACGATTTTCTTGAGGAAAGGTTGTATGTGATACAACCGGAAGGTTTTTTCAATCCTGAAAGATGCTAATAAGTATGCAAAGCTCCAGCAATCCTTCTAAGGACTGGAGTAAGCATCTCGGAGTTGGAATGTATGCTTTGATGAGATGATCAAAGATTTTGGGTGTATACAAAGTTTATGAGAAACTTGTATTTCCAAAGAAGTGAGTGGGAGCACTATAGAATTTCTGATGAATATATGTTGTTGACATATTGTTGATCCGAAATGACGTAGAATTTCTGGAAAGCATATAGGGTTATTTGGAAAGTGTTTTTCAATGGAAAGCCTGGATTAAGCTACTTGAACGTTGAGCATCAAGATCTATAAGGATAGATCAAAACGCTTAATGGTACTTTCAAATGAGCACATAAATTGACATGATCTTGAAGGTGTTCAAGATGGATCAGTCAAAGAAGGAGTTCTTGCCTGAGTTGTAAGGTATGAAGTTAAGACTTAAAGCTCGACCACGGCAGAAGAAAGAGGAAGGACGAAGGTCGTCCCCTATGCTTTTGTCATAGGCTCTATACGGCATGCCATGCTGAGTACCGCACCTGATGTGTGACTTACCACATATCTGGCAAGAGGGTACAAAGGTAATCTAGGAGTAGATCACCAGATAGCGGTCTAAATTATCCTTAGAGGAATAAGGATATGTTTCTAGGTTATGGAGGTGATAAAGAGTTCGACGTAAAGAGTTACGTCAATGCAAGCTTAACACCTATCCGGATAGCTCTGAGTAGAGATACCAGATACGTATAATGGAGCAACAATTTAGAATAGCTCCAAGTAGAACAGTTATTTGAAATGGCTCCAAATGTAGCGTAGTAGTTACATCTACAAGATGACATAGAAATTTGCGAAGTACATACGGATCTGAATGTTGCAGACCTGTTGACTGAAACCTCTCTCACAAGCATAACATGATCAAACCCAGAACTCTTTGGGTGTTAGTCACATGGGGATGTGACCTTGAGTGTTAATCACATATCGATGTGAACTGGATTATTGACTCTAGTGCAAGTGGGAGACTGTTGGAAATATGCCCTAGAGGCAATAATAAATTGGTTATTATTATATTTCCTTGTTCATGATAATTGTTTATTATCCATGCTAGAATTGTATTGATAGGAAACTCAGATACATGTGTGGATACATAGACAACACCATGTCCCTAATAAGCCTCTAGTTGACTGGCTCGTTGATCAATAGATGGTTACGGTTTCCTGACCATGGACATTGGATGTCGTTGATAACAGGATCACATCATTAGGAGAATGATAAGATGGACAAGACCCAATCCTAAGCCTAGCACAAGATCATGTAGTTCGTATGCTAAAGCTTTCTAATGTCAAGTATCATTTCCTTAGACCATGAGATTGTGCAACTCCCGGATACCGTAGGAGTGCTTTGGGTGTGCCAAACGTCACAACGTAACTGGATGGCTATAAAGGTACACTACAGGTATCTCCGAAAGTGTCTGTTGGGTTGGCATGAATCGAGACTGGGATTTGTCACTCCATGTAAACAAAGAGGTATCTCTGGGCCCACTCGGCAGTACATCATCATAATGTGCACAATGTGATCAAGGAGTTGATCACGGGATGATGTGTTACGGAACGAGTAAAGAGACTTGCCGGTAACGAGATTGAACAAGGTATCGGGATACCGACGATCGAATCTCGGGCAAGTATCGTACCGATAGACAAAGGGAACTGTATACGGGATTGATTAAGTCCTTGACATCGTGGTTCATCCGATGAGATCATCGTGGAGCATGTGGGAGCCAACATGGGTATCCAGATCCCGCTGTTGGTTATTGACCAGAGAGTTGTCTCGGCCATGTCTGCATGACTCCCGAACCCGTAGGGTCTACACACTTAAGGTTTGATGACGCTAGGGTTATAGGGAAAGTATGTACGCGGTTACCGAATGTTGTTCGGAGTCCCGGATGAGATCCCGGACGTCACGAGGAGTTCGGGAATGGTCCGGAGGTAAAGATTGATATATAGGAAGTATGGTTTTGGCCACCGGAAGTGTTCCGGGCATCACCGGTAGTGTACCGGGACCACCGGAGGGGTCCGGGGGTCCACCAGGTGGGGCCACCAGCCCCGTAGGCCTACATGGGCCAATAGTGGGAAGGGACCAGCCCCTAGGTGGGCTGGGGTGCCTCCCACCAAGGCCCAAGGCGCCTCCAAGAGGGGAAGGGGGCAAACCCTAGGGCAGATGGGCCCTAAGGCCCACCCTAGGTGCGCCTCCCCCTCTCCCCCTTGGCCGCCCCCCTAGATGGGATCTAGGGCTGGCCGCCACCCCTAGGGGTGGAAACCTAGGTGGGGGCGCAGCCCCTCCCCTCCCCCTATATATACTTGAGGTTTTGGGCTGCCAGAGACACGATTCAATCTCCTTCTTGGCGCAGCCCTACCCCTCTCCCTCCTCGTCTCTTGCGGTGCTTGGCGAAGCCCTGCTGGAGTACCACGCTCCTCCACCACCACCACGCTGTCGTGCTATTGCTGGATGGAGTCTTCCCCAACCTCTCCTTCTCCCCTTGCTGGATCAAGGCGTAGGAGACCTCACCGGGCTGTACGTGTGTTGAACACGGAGGTGCCGTCCGTTCGGCACTAGGATCATCGGTGATTTGAATCACGACGAGTACGACTCCATCAACCCCGTTCACTTGAACGCTTCCGCGTAGCGATCTACAAGGGTATGTAGATGCACTCTCCTCCCCTCGTTGCTGGTTTCTCCATAGATAGATCTTGGTGACACGTAGGAAAATTTTGAATTTCTGCTACGTTCCCCAACAGTTGATACGTCCATTTTGCATCATGCTTTTATATCGATATTTATTGCATTATGGGCTGTTATTACACATTATGTCACAATACTTTTGCCTATTCTCTCTTATTTTACAAGGTTGACATAAAGAGGGAGAATGCCGGCAGCTGGGATTCAGGGCTGGAAAAGGAGCAAATATTAGAGACCTATTCTACACAGCTCCAAAAGTCCTGAAACTTCACAGAAGCTATTTCCAGAATATATAAAAAAATACTGAGTGCAAGATGTTCCAGAGGGGGGGCACACCCTGGCCAAGAGGGTGGGGGGCGCGCCCTACCCCCTGGGCGAGCCCCCTGCCTCGTGGGCCCCCTGGTGGCCCTCCGATGCCCATCTTCTGCTATATGGAGTCTTTCGTCGAGGAAAAAAATCATAATCAAGCTTTCGGGACGAGACTCCGCTGCCACGAGGGGAACTTCCCTTGGGGAGGGATAAATCATCACCATCATCATCACCAATGATCCTCTCATCGGGAGGGGTTCAATCTCCATCAACATCTTCACCAGCACCATCTCATCTCAAACCCTAGTTCATCTCTTGTATCCAATCTTTGTATCCAAACCTCAGATTGGTACCTGTGGGTTGCTAGTAGTGTTGATTACTCCTTGTAGTTGATGCTAGTTGGTTTACTTGGTGGAAGATCATATGTTCAGATCCATTATGCATATTAATACCCCTCTGATTATGAACATGAATATGATTTGTGAGTAGTTACGTTTGTTCCTGAGGACATGGGAGAAGTCTTGCTATTAGTAGTCATGTGAATTTGGTATTCGTTCGATATTTTGATGAGATGTATGTTGTCATCCCTCTAGTGGTGTCATGTGAATGTCGACTATGTGACACTTCACCATTGTTTGGGCCTAGAAGGATGCATTGGGAAGTAATAAGTAGATGATGGGTTGCTAGAGTGACAGAAGCTTAAACCCTAGTTTATGCGTTGCTTCGTAAGGGGCTGATTTGGATCCATATGTTTCATGCTATGGTTAGGTTTACCTCAATACTTCTGTTGTAGTTGCGGGAGCTTGCAATAGGGGTTAATCATAAGTGGGATGCTTGTCCAAGTAAGGGCAGTACCCAAGCACCGGTCCACCCACATATCAGATTATCAAATTACCAAACGCGAATCATATGAACATGATGAAAACTAGCTTCACGATAATTCCCATGTGTCCTCGGGAGCGCTTTCCTTCATATAAGAGTTTGTCCATGATTGTCCTTTGCTACAAAAAGGATTGGGCCATCTTGCTGCATCTTATTTACTTTTATTACTTGTTACTCGTTACCAATTACCTTATCACAGAACTATCTGTTATCGATTCAGTGCTTGCAGAGAATACCTTGCTGAAAACCACTTATCATTTCCTTCTGGTCCTCGTTGGGTTCGACACTCTTACTTATCGAAAGTACTATGATAGATCCCCTATAGTTGTGGGTCATCACTAAGTGGTAGTGATAGTCGTGGAGGCAATAATTGGCGTGACGACAATGATGCTTCGATGGAGATCAAGGTGTCAAGTGGTGACGATGGTGATCATGACGGTGCTTTGGAAATGGAGATCACAGGCACAAGATGATGATGGCCATATCATATCTCTTATATTGATTGCATGTGATGTTTATCTTTTATGCATCTTATTTTGGTTATATCGATGGTAGCATTATAAGATGATCTCTCACTAAATTTCAAGATATAAGTGTTCTCCCTGAGTATGCACCGTTGCGAACGTTCGTCGTGCCGAGACACCACGTGATGATCGGGTGTGAAAAGCTCTACGTTCACATACAACGGGTGCAAGCCAGTTTTGCACACGTAGAATACTTAGGTTAAACTTGATGAGCCTAGCATATGCAGATATGGCCTTGGAACACTGAGACCGAAAGGTCGAGTGTGAATCATATAGTAGATATAATCAACATAGTGATGTTCACAATTGAAAACTACTCCATCTCACGTGATAATCGGACATGGTTTAGTTGATATGGATCATGTGATCACTTAGATGATTAGAGGGATGTCTGTCTAAGTGGGAGTTCTTAAGTAATTTGATTAATTGAACTTTAATTTATCATGAACTTAGTACCTGATAGTATTTTGCATGTCTATGTTGTTGTAGATAGATGGCCCGTGCTGTTGTTCCGTTGAATTTTAATGCGTTCCTAGAGAAATCTAAGTTGAAAGATGATGGTAGCAACTACACGGACTGGGTCCGTAACTTGAGGATTATCCTCATTATTGCACAGAAGAATTACGTCCTGGAAGCACCGCTAGGTGCCAAACCCGCTGCAAGAGCAATGCCAGATGTTATGAATGTCTGGCAGAGCAAAGCTGATGACTACTCGATAGTTCAGTGTGCCATGCTTTACAGCTTAGAACCGGGACTTCAACGACGTTTTGAACGTCATGGAGCATATTAGATGTTCCAGGAGTTGAAGTTAATATTTCAAGAAAATGCCCGGATTGAGAGATATGAAGTCTCCAATAAGTTCTATAGCTGCAAGATGGAGGAGAACAGTTCTGTCAGTGAGCATATACTCAAAATGTCTGGGTATAATAATCACTTGATTCAATTAGGAGTTAATCTTCCAGATGATTGCGTCATTGACAGAATTCTCCAATCACTGCCACCAAGCTACAAGAGCTTCGTGATGAACTATAATATGCAAGGGATGAATAAGACTATTCCTGAGCTCTTCGCAATGCTGAAAGCTACGAAGGTAGAAATCAAGAAGGAGCATCAAGTGTTGATGGTCAACAAGACCACTAGTTTCAAGAAAAAGGGCAAAGGGAAGAAGAAGGGGAACTTCAAAAAGAACGGCAAGCAAGTTGCTGCTCAAGAGAAGAAACCCAAACTTGTACCTAAGCCTGAAACTGAGTGCTTCTACTGCAAGCAGACTGGTCACTAGAAGCGGAACTGCCCCAAGTATTTGGCGGATAAGAAGGATGGCAAGGTGAACAAAGGTATATGTGATATACATGTTATTGATGTGTACCTTACTAATGCTCGCAGTAGCACCTGGGTATTTGATACTGGTTCTATTGCTAATATTTGCAACTCGAAACAGGGACTACGGATTAAGCGAAGATTGGCTAAGGACGAGGTGACGATGCGCGTGGGAAACGGTTCCAAAGTCAATGTGATCGCAGTCGGCACGCTACCTCTACATCTACCTTCGGGATTAATATTAGACCTAAATAATTGTTATTTGGTGCGAGCGTTAAGCATGAACATTATATCTGGATCTTGTTTGATGCGAGACGGTTATTCATTTAAATCTGAGAATAATGGTTGTTCTATTTATATGAGTAATATCTTTTATGGTCATGCACCCTTAAAGAGTGGTCTGTTTTTGTTGAATCTTGATAGTAGTGACACACATATTCATAGTGTTGAAGCCAAAAGATGCAGAGTTGATAATGATAGTGCAACTTATTTGTGGCACTGCCGTTTAGGTCATATCGGTGTAAAGCGCATGAAGAAACTCCATACTGATGGACTTTTGGAACCACTTGATTATGAATCACTTGGTACTTGCGAACCGTGCCTCATGGGCAAGATGACTAAAACACCGTTCTCCGGTACTATGGAGAGAGCAACAGAAATGTTGGAAATCATACATACAGATGTATGTGGTCCGATGAATATTGAGGTTCGTGGCGGATATCGTTATTTTCTCACCTTCACAGATGACTTAAGCAGATATGGTATATCTACTTAATGAAACATAAGTCTGAAACGTTTGAAAAGTTCAAAGAATTTCAGAGTGAAGTTGAAAATCATCGTAACAAGAAAATAAAGTTTCTACGATCTGATCGTGGAGGAGAATATTTGAGTTACGAGTTTGGTGTACATTTGAAACAATGCGGAATAGTTTCGCAACTCACGCCACCCGGAACACCACAACAATGGTGTGTCCGAACATCGTAATCGTACTTTACTAGATATGGTGCGATCTATGATCTCTCTTACTGATTTACCACTATCGTTTTGGGGTTATCCTTTGGAGACGGCCGCATTCACGTTAAATAGGGCACCATCAAAATCCATTGAGACGACGCCTTATGAACTATGGTTTGGCAAGAAACCAAAGTTGTCGTTTCTGAAAGTTTGGGGCTGCGATGCTTATGTGAAAAAGCTTCAACCTGATAAGCTCAAACCCAAATCGGAGAAGTGTGTCTTCATAGGATATCCAAAGGAGACTATTGGATACACCTTCTATCACAGATCCGAAGGCAAGACTTTTTTTGGTAAGTTCGGAAACTTTCTGGAGAAGGAGTTTCTCTCGAAAGAAGTGAGTGGGAGGAAAGTAGAACTTGACGAGGTAACTGTACCTGCTCCCTTATTGGAAAGTAGTGCATCACAGAAAACTGTTTCAGTGGCACCTACACCAATTAGTCAGGAAGTATTACAAAAAAATACACTTCCGTGATGATACATATTTGTCACAGTAGGTCGCATTTTCTATCATGCATGTACATCCATGACGATTTTATGACAGAATCAAGATAGTCATATCTGTGGTGTCATAGAAGTGTTCCATGACATTACCAAAATTATCATCACAGAAGTGTCCACTTCCATGACGATAAATCGCGCGGCACAGAAGTGCTTTCGTTAAGGGTGACCGACATGTGGCATCCACCGTAACGGAACACCGTTAAGCTATCGGGTCGGGTTTTGGATCCGATAAACCGTTAACAGCCCCGACCAATGGGGATTTTCCACGTGTAAAATCATCATTGGTTGGAGGAAACACGTGTCGGCTCATCATTGGGACAGATGTCATCCACTCATTGGACAGAAGGCGCATATGATACGTCGACACGTGGCACGACCCAATAGAGGCCCATTCCTGTGAAAAGGCCGGCCCGTTTGACTTGGTCAAAAGGTGGTGGGGCAGTCCATGTAAAGCCCGTGAACGGCCTATTTGCATATAGCCCATTTACAGCCCGCTAACCCAAGGCCCATTACACCCTATCCGAATTAGGCCCAGTAGCGTCATCTGGGCCACCCAATATGATTCCATCCTGTTTTCACTTATGGCCCATGTATGGCCCATGATGTCTTTTGCCCCATATGAGGCCCTATGTAACTCTTGGCCTATTAATGGCCCGTAATGAACAGTGTATCACTTTACACCCATTAACGGCCCATGGTGAAACTGGCCCGTACTGAACAGTGTATCACTTTATACCCATTAACGGCCCGTTATTCCGTTGGGCCGTTTCCAGCCCATGTTATCTTTCGGCCTTCTCAGAGCCCATTTATTCTTGGGCTCATTTCCAGCATTCGTTCACTTATGGCCCGTTACTGTCATTTTCTGCTTGTGGGCCAAATTCAGCCTGTGGTTACAGTCGGCCCGTTTGTGGTCCGTTAATACGTTGGGCCGTTTTCATAGCGTCATGAAATACGACCTATTAACGATGGCCCATTATGGTCGACCCATGAATGGACGATTCCAACTCTAGCCCGTTTACGGCCATAATGCGGTCTGTTTGGCCCATGTTTGGCCAATCGATCATACGGCCCGTATAAGGCCCATTGATGATACGGCTCGCAGAAGGCTCATTGTTTCTACGGCCCATAGAAGGCCCATTGTTTCTATGGCCCGTAGAAGGCCCACTATTTCTACGGCCAGTAGGAGGCCCAGTGTCACTACAGTAAATATTAGCCCATGGTTATTGTGGCCTAGTTTTAAAAAATAGGTTATTGCAGCCACTAGCTAACCGCGAAAAAAGAACTGCAATGACTACAAGCAAACAAATAAACAAGATAACAAGGAAAAAATAAGCAAGCAACTAACGCTAGGCTATCACGGCTATTACACATATTACATCCACTGGGCATCAAAGTTCGCCACCAGTGCAAATATAGGGAACAAATCAGCATATCATATACACTGGTTGTCAAAGTTGGCGACAAGCGCAAATAAACACCGCAGCAAAACAAATCCAGAACTGAAACCACTTCAGAAGATCTCAAGAAACAATATCCTGGGTACCCATAATGTTGGCAAGATGCTTAGCAAGCTTATTAACTTTCTCTTATTTGGCGCTTAAATCCTCCAACGCTTGCTGTTGCACCAGAAAATATGCATCTGAATTCTGCAGGGACTTCCTCAGTCCTTTAGCTTCCTGTCGCAGCACATCTGATTGATGTCTTTCAACTTGAAGTTGAGACTCAAGAAGACGAAGTGATTCAGGCAGCGAGTTCGAAGAGCTTGTGCCGGCAGTAGTGGCTAGTAACTCAAACACTACATCAAGACAGGAGTTTTGGGTTCCCTCACTGTCGTCAAGATAGTTTTTATCAGCTTTCTTGGAGACTAGCAGGAATGTCTCACTATCTTGAACCTTATCTGCATTACTTCCTTTACCATTGGATAACACGGTACTGTTCTCCAATATTTTGTCCACATTCTAAAAGAGAAACAAGCAGACACATCACATGTTTACCATGTTGTATATAAAACTCATTTTGGTAAATGAGTTCAGTAGTAAAGTGGACAGGATAACAACATGAAACAAATATATATCTATGTACCATGGTCACTTTATGGTCTATATCATTCTAGTTTTTGTTGCCAAATCAAGATAGAGACACAGTTCAAATGATATTTGTTCAAGATAAAGCAGAATAGACTAAATATAAGTGTGGGTAACTATAGAGCAATAACAACACTTGTAATGTGCATGACATGAGAACATAACTGTTTATTCAATTGAAACTGAAATCAACATAGAGCAGGTTACAACAGCAAACCAGTTAAAGAAACAGGTTTAAAACATACCTGTTGCGCCATTGGAGTTTCAATTCCATCCTTCAAATTTGAAAATAGTTGGTATGAGTAAATACAGTAATGCAAGAGCAAAGGAGTATGACCCATAGCTACAGAACCTGACCTGAGAATAAATCTTCTTCTCCTTTAAGCGTTGAGTTGGGATTCGGAGTGGTGGTCCTCGTGCTTTGGGCACTGCAGTTCCCTTACTAACTGCTTGTGTTTGGGTGCTCTGTGGTGGAGATGGTGCTGTGTCAACTGGAACTGGGTTACTATCTGCCGGGGTTGGGGTTAGAAGGGGTGTAGCTGGTTCTCTGTCCAACTGGGTAGGGGTACAATCTGCGAGAGTCTGGGTTATGTGTGGTGGATCTGGTCTTTGGGCAAGTACAACTGTGGTTCTATCTGCATCAACTGGTAGCACTATCTTTTCTGAAGACCGTGTTGTTACTCCCTTAGATACTGCCATCACGCTCTCCAATTCAAATGGCTGATAAACAAGAAAAGTAATTGAAAGTATAGACATTGTATGATAGACAGGTGCAATGGATAGTGGGGAATAACAAAGGGCATGAAATAATTCATATTTATGTTGTCTAACCAAACAGGATAGCATGACACAATTTCACATATATGATGGCTAACTAAACAGGATAGCATGACACAATTTCACATTATGATGGATAACTAAAAAAGATGGAAAGACATAGTTCAAAATATGAGACTATGTAAACAGGATGACATGACATAACTATATAATGTGTTTATTAAATAGGTTGGCTTGCCATAATTCACATACATTCACGGATAGAATGTCATAATTCAAAATATGATGACTGTAAACACTAAACAAGATGAGATGATATAACTATATGATGTCTTTATTAAATGGGTTGCCAAGCCATAATTCAGATAGATGATGTGTATGTACTATGTAAACATGGTGGCATGATATAATTCAAATATATGATTTATATAGTAAGCAAGTAAGAAGATGGCAATCCATATATGATGTAAAAACTATGTAATGCAAGACAACATGCATGACATGGGTAATATAACCCTGCAAAGTTTGAGCATAGACCTCAGGGGGGAAATAGGACTGGTCATCAGTCTCTGAATCCTCCTCTGAGGAGCTCTCTGTAACCAGCAAGATGTCTGCTTCAGCAGGTAGCATTGTCTGCTTTGAATACCTTGTTTTCACTCCAGATACTTCCATCACCGCTTCAAATGGCTGATGCACAGGAAGAGTAGTTGAATACACAAACGTTGTCGACAAATGGAACACGTAATACAAAAAAAATGATAGCATGATATAATTCACATACATGATGATTGGCTAAACAGCATGGCATTGCATAATTCACATATATAATGCCTTTGCAACAAGATAGCATTGTATAATTCACATATATAATGTCTTGCAACAAGATGGCAATGCATAATTCACATATATGGTAATTAGACACTGAACAGGTGGCATTCACACAAAGCATGTCTAAACTAATCAAATGACATAGCAATGCAAGACACCAAACGCACGATATGAGAAACATAACCCTGCCAAGTTAGAGAATACACCTCGAGGGGGGGGGAATAGGACTGGTCATCTGTCTCTGAATCCTCCTCTGAGGAGCTATCCGTAACCAGCGAGATATGTGCTTCGTCAGATAGCATAGTCTGCTCTGAAGACCTTGTTTTCACTCAAGAATTTGCCATCACCGTGTCAAATGGCTGGTGCACACGAAGAGCAGTTGAATGTACTAACATTGTTGACAAATGTAATACCTAACGGAAAAAAGGATGGCCTGATATAATTTACATATAAGATGACTTGCTAAGCAGGATGGCATTGCAAAATTCACATATATGATGCCTGGCTAAACAAGATGGCATTGCATAATTCACATAAACGATGAATAAACTAAACATATGACATTCACACAAAGGATGTCTAAACTAAGCAGATGACATATTTGATGTATAAAGTAATCAATGCAATACACCATATGCATGATATAACCAACATTAGCATGCCAAGTTAGAGCGAAGACCTCAGGGGGTAAATAGGAGTTGTCTTCTCCTTCTGAATCCCCCTCAGAACAGATATCTTCCTCTCGATTACAATCCGAAATGTGTGGAGGGGGGCTGCCTTTGCGCCTACCATGGAGCGACATCTGCATGATTTTTTTTGCCACGCAAGGCTCGTCTCTTTTGCTCTACATGTTCAGTTCCATTGTTTATAATAACTGTCATGCATAGGAATAAAACATAGTGAGATTATGTAACGAGTGCATGCAGAAATCCAGAGTGATGGTAGCAACCTGTGGATAGACCCAAAATAAATAATAGCAGGCAGATAATGGCTTCAATTAAAAAATACAGATAATGGCTTCTTTACTGTTTGTTTCCCACCCAACATGAAACTCATAGTAGACACCGGATATTAACCAGATAGTAGATAGATACTATTGATAGCGGCCCCGATATGTACCCCACAACCATTTAAAAACTCAAGTTTGACCATTAGTTTGGAGCTGACTCAGAGTCTAATCGGTGAACATGACGATAAAGTAGCATGTAATATTAAGCGATGCATAACGTAAGCAGACACGAAAGAGTGCGACCTGTCTTGTGGACCCGTGTAGTCCTCGAGGTCATCTACTCGGTTGATGATGGTAATGCAGTTTTCATGGCTGCCAGCGGCGGGGAAGAAGATCGGAGGCGGCGAAAGACAATCTGGAGGCCGAATCCCTGTTGTGCTGGACCCTTCTGTCGTTGGAGCAGCTGAGCTGGGGTGGACGACGGCGCAGCAGGAGCGGGACAAACCACTCAAGGTTTTCTTTGACAACTATCTACAAGAGAAGTAATTCTGTAAGGGCTCATTTGAATTGGAGGATTCCAACAATGCAGGGATAGGAAATAGACAGGAATAGGATAGGAATGCACGTGCAAAACAGAGAATTTAAAAACATAGGATTTCTGCCAATCTGGGTGTGTGATTCACAACAATTGGAAGATCACAGGATGCAAAGAAGCATGGTGAGATTAAGTCAAACCACAAGAAAATGTACGGTTATAATGCTATTATGCTACTGTCTCTTAGTCTTGTGCTTCATGAATAGGAATTTGAAAAGGAGGACAAGTGAAAATTAAAATTCCTACGTTTTTTTTCTTTCAAGGAGACACTAAAGGAACAAATCCGTGTGCTCAGTGGACAATATATATAACATGTAGAGTAAAAAAGAGATGCAACAAGTGTACAACCACTTTGGCGAAGCCATGTCGATCGCAGCGTGATTGGGTTGGTCGGTGAGGATGCTATGGCTGACTTTGCTGTCGGAGGAGGGGAAGAAGATCTTAGGCGTCTGGAGATGGAGCCTGAGTTACTGCTCCGCTGTGATGGAGGGTTTCATCGTTGGAGCAGCTCCGGTGAGTTGTACGATGCTGAGGCTGCAGCAGGACAAGAGAGACAACGAACAACGTTAACCTGAGTGGAATTCTAATAGCATCTCCAATACATGACGTAAAATACATAACCACAAAGTGCTAGATGTAAAATACATCATCCGCTCATCTCTGAACTTAACTGTCGATACTGAACTGAACAGTCGAAACTGAACTTAACTGTCGAAACTGAATTTTGCTGTCGAAACTAAATGTTGCTGTCGAAACTGAACGCACTAGCAAGGTGAGACTACACGTCGGTCGACTGACTTTTTCATCTCTGGTTAGTCGATTTTCCAACCGTTGGATACAAAATCAAGGAACTCCGGTTCATCTTCAACCTCCACCCCCCTGAGCCGCCAGCCACCACCAGCCAAACAGCAGCCCCCCGCCGCCCACGACCGGCGGTGCGCCGCCCCGCCTGCCCCGAAAACACTCCCCACCACCGGTCCGCCGCTGCCCCGGCCATCCCTCTAGGCCCCCCGTGCCGAGGTTTTTCTCTGGCGATCCCTACGCCACCGCCCCGCCAACGCCCTGCCACTGTCGGCGACCACCACCCCCATCCTGAACCCTAAGATAGATAGTGGGGTACCTCTCTGGCGAGCCCCCCTCCCCGCTGCGGCTGGTTCTTCCTTCACCCCGGCAAGCCCACCCCACCCCCTGAAAATCAATTGACCCAAAAGTCGATTAAGTCGACAGATGTGTAGCTAAATCGGAGCAGCATTACAAGCAAGAGTAAGAGCGAGAGCAGCAGCGCGGGCAAGAGCAATAGCAAGAGCAGACCAGGCAGGGGACCGAGAGTAAGAGCAGAGCAGCAGCGTGAGCGACAGCTAAAGCAACAGCAGCTCCTATTGATGTGGATGTCGCCGCCAAGGGAGCGACGCCGTGGAGGAAGTGGTCGGCAACGCCATCGTGGATGGAGCCACGCCGTGTCTGCTAGGGGCCGAGCGCCGGCAGCACCATGAGATCGAATCAAGAAGAAAATGTGGCGATTAGTGTACAACCTCTTTGGTGGTGCTGATTAGGCCACAGCTGCATCCGAGGAAACGGTGATCATGATGCTCTTCCGGTGGTGCAGGTGAAGACGGCGGTGTGGGAATGGAGGTGGAGGACGGGGTGGCTGAACCGGCGGGATGACGAGATCAACGATGGATCCTCATCCGGTATGGTGGATGAGGGACATCGAGGTGTTGTTGTGGACGACGTCGTCGGGGAAGAGGCTCCGGCTGGGTGGCGGACAGAGCAGGGTGTGGGGTTTCGTCGCGGGTTTTTGCGGCCTCGGTGTACGAATGGGTGGGCAGATGGGATGGTAGTGGGGAACCATGTCTTAGAGACGTGCTTGTCCGAAATGTGGGGTAAGTTACGAAAGTACCCCCACCGATTTGAGGCGGTTCTTTCGATTCAGGGGTACCACGGGCATTTCACGTGTCGGGATTACACAGGAGGTGGGAGTTTTCGCGCGCGTTGTAATTTCGGAATAGCAAGGCACGGGTTGAGATGGAGGGAGTTGTCGGAGCATAACAAGACAAAGATATATCTTAAATATTTCGGGCTAACAAGGCGCGGGTTGAAATTTTTGGACAAGCCTAACGTGTACTGTACCAAATCAATGCGCACTACAAATGTCATTCAAAACTTTGAATTCATGTTATTTTCAATTAAAATATTTCGCTACATGTATAATGCATGCAACCTACTACTCAAATGAACGTTTTAGTGCATTCCAAACGTATATACTACCGCTTCAATATGAACTAAATTTGAATTCATTTCTCTATTTGAATAAGATCTACAGTAATGATTATTGTGAAGTCTAAGCATTTGAATTTGTTTCTCTGTTTTAATAAGATCTACAATCATCATTATTGTCGAGTTAAACCATCGTTTGTGTATTATCTTCACAGCACACCACATGATTAGTCTCGAGTTACATATGAACTATGTGTACTCTATGAACTCGAACTAGATTTTTTGAGTCCACTTTATTTTGATTTCAAGTCACATTAAATTTCTAGCTCTTGCTAGATCTTCATAATCTAAACCATGTCTCATATGTATAATGTGTTTATCACATTATGTATGGTGCCCCGCCCCCTACGCCTACAAGTATTTAGATGTGAGTTGCAAACACCACACATTACCACAAATTCAAATAAAATGTGAGAACGTTTGATATATAGTATTGTTTAGATTGTTTGATATTTAGTTGTAAGCTGCAAACGCCACACATTATCACAAATTCAAATAAAATGTGAGATTGTTTGATGTATAGTATGGTTTGGATTGTTCGGCATTTAGCTGTGAGTTGCAAACGCCATGCATTATCACATTATGGTATAACATGTGCACACCACGTGTATCACCGCTATATTCATGCATGCAATGTTCAAAACACTATGATCTCCTATTCAAATATATGAATCCTCTTTCATATCAAATTATGATCTTTGTTAGTCTATTACACCCACACAATCCTCTAACCTTCATAGCTACCACTAACTTTCTCTCGTGCATGCACACGCCCTCCTCACCCTCCGCCTCCCTCGGCATTCTATACACCGGGCACATTCATTTTTTTCTTTAGGTCATTCTCCCAGAGTCTCCACAACTCCTTTCCGACACACACCGATTGATAAACCTCTCCAGCGATGCCTGCCTACAACATACACACACACCTTCAATCTCCTCCTTTATGTGTCCTTGCCTCGTGTCTCTCATACGGTCAGACACACGTGTAAACTCTCACCCCTCTTCTCATCGATCTCACAACCGCACACTCCTCCCCGTATCTAGCTAGTAGTTAGGCCTCTCGCACCACCTCCTAGCTCCATTCTCTCTGTCTATCCGTCTCGCTGGGCCTTATTTGCCTCTAACAAATGGACGTACACCAACCGATCTCTCGCTATACATATAGCTAGCTAGTTCCTTATAACTCCTTTTTACCCACACGTCAATCGATCTACCTCATTAGTTGTGTCTCTCCCTTCCTCCGACAAACAACAATTGATCTACCGATCTAGTTAGGTTTGCTTACCAAACACATGGTTCCCCTTCATCATCCATGGATGCGTCCCGACAGATCTATCACGCACAGGCACACATAGAAACACATCCCCACTCTTATTGATAACATTGCAGTTCCACCCTCAGTTTTTCTAGTAGGCCTCTCCCACCATCTTCGAGAAGCAACTCCATCACCCATCCAACACTCTACCCTCTCCCTCCCTCTCCCTCCCTCTCCCTCTCCTCTCTCTCTCTGTCCCATCATATTTCCCGTCCTTCAGTTATGTATGGATGTTGACCGATATCCCTCAAGACATAGCTGGGTCTCTCCTTCTCAACACATATACGGGTCATTCTACCTCTATAGTTAGGCCTCTGCCTACCCCTCCCCCACCCCCTCCCCCCCCCACACCGATACATCGAGCGCTCTAGTCATGTCTCCCTGCTACACACAAACTTGACATGTGCCCTCTAACGTTCCGGTAGGCCAGTCGCCCTATATCTTTGACTTGCACACACACACAATTTCGATGGCTCTCTTCATTGATCTCGCACCCACCCACTTGATCCTCTCTTCGACTCTATCGATAGCTATGTACCCTCCCTCTCTTCTCGTGGATTACCCGACCCTCTACGTATGATATGGATAGGCCTCCATTTCACACACATTGCATGCAAAATTTTGTTTGAGATGTCATCGACACATATTCCCACAAATAATTCACGAAATCAACCCCCCACCCCAAAACAAAAAACACTCATGAACGCGGTTTGTATCTCTCACACACACCCACGTAGGTGGGGGACGTGCACGGATAGAAGAGGTGCATGCACGGCGCACGTACTCCCGTCTCTTTCCCAACCACACCCGTGCATGTACAATGTGGAGCTCATTTCTGTATGAAAAAGGCAGCCCACGTGGTAATTTGGCACGTGTACTGGTTTTCCACTTGGTGGAGGGAGGATCGTCTACCACGGGTGAACAAACAAATTGCGACTTCATGTGTCATGTTAAAAAAGAGGCAAACCATGTGGGGCCTACCTTTGAGGCAAGGCTCACTGGAGTACTTTTGATGTGTCCCATCAACTCGTAGAACGAGGAGAAGCTTGCTTAGTACGCCGTCTCCCCCGTTCCTAAATATAAGTCTTTGTAGAGATTTCACCATGAACCACATGCAGATGTATATAGATGCATTTTATGTGTAGATTCATTCATTTTGTTCCGTATGTAGTGGAATCTCTACAAAGACTTATCTACTAGTAATAGCTAGCCCCCACTACTAGGAATTCTCTATCCTCTCCTTGAGCCACATCATCAAAATTGATGTAGCCGTTAGATGAAGTAAATCAGTCCATAATAGCCGTCTGATCTAGACGTTGAGAGGCTCCGTACTAAGCCACATCCAAGCATGCAAAAATACCGTGGCACATGCTTGTGAGTGGGTTTTAAATCACATCAACATGTCTGCATGCAAGCATGCACCGGTAGCATGCATGTAAGTGAGCTTTTAAGTCCCATTAACATGTCAAAAAGAAAAATATAATCCCATTATGCAGTAGGAGTTGGCTGATCTTTTTTCCTTACGTGGGATGATCTAAATGATGATGCGAGTTTATTTAGTTCGGCTACCACATTTGTCATGCGGTTATAGAGTTTTTTTAGTTCTATGAAATCGATAATTTTGCATAGAGAGATATACCGTTGTTCCGCAGCAACGCGCGGGGACTCATCTAGTAATATTTAGGAACGGAGGGAGTACTATGTAAATAGTTAGGTGTCACACGGTGATAGTGTGAGGTGGGCCATGTAATCACTGAGCCTGCGTGTTTTCACTGCTCTCGCACGCCTCCGCTGTAAGAATGGAGAAAATTGTAATCTAGTAGTAGTACCTCCTTTCGCCGAAAGCGTGGGACATCCAACAGTCCTACCACCTCAGTAATAAAGACCAATGAGCCGTCAAATCACATAGACCCATCAGTAACCATAACTCTTGCGCCAGTGAGAGGTCGCGTCCGCTCTGCCCGGGCATGAATGCGGCACCGATTCTTTGGAGCGGCGCTGACCGTTTCGGGCGGGAAGCGCGCGCGGTCGATGGAGGGGCTTTGGGTGGCCGGGCTGGTCAGGAGCGGGCGTGGCAGCTGTCCGCATGTCCCTACCGGACATGCCCGGAAACGAGAGGATGCACCGACTCTCGTGGCTAAAATTATACACTACACAATATCTCTCTGTAGGAGAAGGTCGATCTGTCGCTCTCTATAACACACACACACACGCACACACGCATGCACCTTGGTCCCGTTGCACCTTCTAACTTGAGGTCTCGGGTTCGATAACTACACTTGAGCATAATTTGTGCCAGGAGGATTCTTTGACTGGTCAAAATGTTTTCTAGGGTTTGCACGCTTCACACTCTCTCTCCAGTATATATATACACGCTGGAGCCTCAGCGCTTGTAGTTGCTCTCTTCACACTCTCTCTATAACACCCTAGATGCGACTATATCTCCCACGTTTCGAGGCACGACTTAGAGGCATAATCGCATTGAAGTCATATGTCGCAAGTTAGGCAATCTTCACAACATCCCATGTAATATGTTAATAAAAGGGGAGATAACTTAGTTGGCTTACACTCGCCACGTCAATCAAATACATAAATAACATTACATCATTCAAACACTCATGGCCCGACTACGGCGCCAAAATAAAAGATAACCCAACATGCGACACGGTCCTGATCAACCCCAACTGGGCACCACTACTGATCATCAGGAAAGGAAACATAGTAACGTTGAGAGTCTTCGTCGAACTCCCACTTGAGCTCGAGCGCGTCTCCTGGAGCGGAATTATCGGGCCCTGCATCTGGTGTAATAGTAATCTGTGAGCCACAAGGACTCAGCAATCTCGCACCCTCGCGATCAAGACTATTTAAGATTATAGGTAAGGTAAGGTAAATATATGTGGCGCTGCAGCAAGTCACTAGCAAAATATGGTGGCTAACTTATTCGCAAAAGAGAGCGATAAGAGGAGGCAAAGCGCGAGCGAGAAACTAGAGAACAACCTGCGCAAGCATTACTCCAACACCGTGTCCACTTCCCGGACTCCGCCGAGAAGAGGCCATCACGGTAACACACTCAGTTGATTCATTTTAATTAAGTTAAGGTTCAAGTTATCTACAACCGGACATTAACAAATTCCCATCTGCCCATAACCGTGGGCACGGCTTTCGAACGTTCAAATCCCTGCAGGGGAGTCCCAACTTAGCCCATGACAAGCTCTCACGGTCAACGAAGGAATAGACCTCCTCCCAAGATGTTCCGATCAGACTCGGTATCTCGGTTCTTCAAGACACTTCGACAGGTTAAAACAAATCCAGCAACACCGCCCGAATGTGCCGATAAATCCCGATAGGAGCTGCACATATCTCTTTCTCAGGGCACACTCAGATTGTCTAAACTTCCGGTAGGCCAGCCCAGAGTTGCCCCTGGTAGCCACCGGCAGCTGACAGTTTGGACCAACACTCAGAGGAGCACTGGCCCGGGGGGTTTAAATAAGATGACCCTCGGGCTCCGGAAACCCAGGGGAAAAAGAGGCTAGGTGGCAAATGGTAAAACCAAGGTTTGGCATTGCTGGAAAAGCTTTAATCAAGGCGAACTATCAAGGGGTTCCCATTATAACCCAACCGCGTAAGGAACGCAAAATCCGGGAACATAACACCGATATGACGGAAACTAGGGCGGCAAGAGTGGAACAAAACACTAGGCGAGAGGCCGAGCCTTCCACCCTTTACCAAGTATATAGATGCATTAAGATAACAAGATAATATAATGATATCCCAACAAGTAAATAAATGTTCCAACAAGGAACGGCCTCCAATCTTCACCTGCAACTAGCAACGCTATAAGAGGGGCTGAGCAAAGCGGTAACATAGCCAATCAACGATTTGCTAGGACATGGTGGGTTAGAGGTTTGACATGGCAATTTGGGAGGCTTGAAAGCAAGTGGTAGACATCGTAGCATTGGCATAGCAAAAGAGTGAGCAATCTAGCATAGCAAAGATAGTAGTGATTTCGAGGGTATGATCATCTTGCCTGCACAGTTGTCAGAGTTGACTGGATCCTCGAAAGCAAACTCAACGGGCTCCTCGTTAGCGAACTCGTCTCCAGGCTCTACCCAAACAAGACAAACAAGCAACAAGGACACAATCAACCACGTGCAAGGAACAAACAAAATGATGCAAAGATGGTATGCTATGCGGGATGCGATGCGGGATGCATATGCAAGATTTGACAGGGAAAGCATGAACCTGGCCTCGACTTGGAAAACCAAGTGTGCCACCGGAAAGATAAGATGAAATCGCTTGAAAACGATATAAAGAACGCCGGAATCGGAGTTACAGTTTGGAAATGGCAAGCAATACAAATATGACACCGGTCTGCGATTTACAGCAAGTAGCCATCTAAATGCAACAAAATAAACATGCTACAGCACCCAAACATGACAAAAAAATACATGGCAGGGATGCATTCAAGATTCTTAACAAAAGTCTAGCACTGAGCTATGGCCAATTCATCCATTAACAGGTTCAAACAAGCATGGCAAAAATGCATATGGCAAACAGATCTCAGACTTAGTGAAATTAATACTTGTCTGGAATTTCAGATCAGGTAGCACACTTCGGAGCAACAAAACTACATGCTACAGGACCTGAACATGGCAAAGCAAAGCATGGCATGGAGCTACCAAAAGAGCTTAACAAAAGTCCCTTAGTGACCTTGAGCCAAATGGGATCAGAAAATACAATTGCAAGCATGTGAACATAGCAAAAGCATAATCAGTTTTCAGACTTAGTGAAAACTGGCACATGCTGAAACATATATGAAGTAGGCATGTTTACGAGCTCGATGCACTCACTACGGTGCAAGTCATGATAAGATAAGCATACGTCCATCAAGAATACACAAAATGCAAGCAAGACATGGCAAGAACAATAGCATAGCATGCACGGATCAGCTACAACATCATCGACAAAATTGCAAACAAGTTGACAATCTGCCCAGATTCACAAAGTAGCAAAAGTAGAGCTCGATTGACTCAAGCTAGGGTGCTCCATAATTGCAAACAAATACATGGATGGATAGAGCACTACAAGATTAACAAAACATCCTTATTGATCATCCTCAAAAGAGGCACGGATCACTAGGAAACAACATGAACATATGGCCATAAGAGATAGTCAGCTCAAGGACTTAGTGGAAATGCTAAGTCCCTGAAATCAGAATTACCAAGTGCTTCACTTTGCAAGCTTGTGCTAGTCACCACACACATCACACAAATACATGGGTTGCACCTCTGCAAAGATGGAAAAACCCTTAACAAAACATATGTAGAGCATCAGGGCATAACATGCACACAATAATCATGGCAAAAATGACAAAAAGCTAAATGGAGTAGCAGATCTGACAATTATCCCATGTAGCCCTCTTCTAACAACATTTCGGGCATCAAGATGAACTCAAATGAAAATGATGCAATGAGATGAAATGATGTACTATCTGAGATGAACATTTTTGATATGCTATATGCATGAATCGGAGATACGGATGCAAAGTTACGATGCGATGAACAGGGGCACTTGAAACTGAAAAACACGGGGACTTAGTAGAATTTCGACCTCCGGATCTAGGGTTTGACCCGGCACGCAAAACGAGGCGGTGGCGCTGCTTGCCGGAGATGACGAAGACAGCGGCCGGCAAGGTCAAGGTCGCCGGATCCGGTCGCTCCCCGACCGGATCTGGCCGGAGGAGGGAGGCGCCAGCGGGGGCGGCGCGCTGCGGCAGCTTGCGCGGCGGCAGCTGCGGCGGGGACCCATGGTGGCGCGGCGGCCGTTAGACATCGGGCGGCGGCGGCTCGCCGCGATGGCGTCGGGGGCGAGGAGGCAGGCGGCGGAGAGGCGGCCAACCGGGCTCGGGGGCCAGCGCTAGGCCGCGCGGGCCTCGGCGGCGGCGGGTGACGGCGCGCCACGTGGCAGGCGGCGGTTGGGGATGGCGGATCCGGACGCCTCCGGCTCCGTCCGGACGTGTCCGGCGACGGGGGAGATCCGAAATTTTAGGGTTAGGACGGGGGAGGATCCGGATTTTCGGGGAGAGGCCTTTATATAGGCATAGAGGGAGCTAGGAGAGTCCAAATGAGGTGCGGTTTTCGGCCACAGGTATGGATGTATCTAGATGTATTTTAGTTCTAGATACACCCATTTCTTCGACGAGTAATTTGGAATAGAGGGAGTAGTTGCTCTCTTCACACTCTCTCGCCGTCTCCAGATCTAAACAAGACTTCGTTGGCCTCTCTCTCCCCTCACTGCTGCTGAAAGAGCCGGCAGGATCCGTCTGCCGGGAAGGGAAGGAGGCTTAACACTGTCGCCGTCGGCGAGGGACTACCGGCGCAGCTCTTCACTTTCCACCCTACGGCGGCACGGGAGGGCCTCCGACCCCTTCTTCTTCTCGTCGTCCCGTCGCCCACCGAACCATGCCCCAAGAACCTTAAGGTATAATTTACTTAATCCACATGCATTCCTCTAGCTGCATGTATACCATGACTCTAGGACGTGGTTCAAAGAGGAAAGGAGTGGGGGAAAATAGTGGGAAAAGTTGTATATAGCATGAATCTAGGATGTGGTTCAAAGAGGAAATGAAGGGGGAAAGTTTTATAGCATGAATCTAGGATGTGGTTCAAAGAGGAAAGGAATGGGGGAAAGTAGTGGGAAAAGTTGTATCGCATAAATCTAGGACGTGGTTCAAAGAGGAAAGGAAGGGGCAAAAGCACTAGTTCAAAAAGGAAAGGAAGGGACAAGGCTGTAGAGTTTGAGCAGGACTAGATTTGCTGCGCTCACATAGGGAAAGGTGTCTAAAGATAACAAAACTGGGACCAACACAAATATGCTCCTTGGTTGTTTGTTCTTTGTTGCAACAGACTGTGCATGACCACAGTACATCGGTAGATGCACATGGTGCTGGTGCGTCCACTGTCCCATGCAACTCATTAGCTATTGTTAATCTAAGGCCCTGTTTGGTTAAAAACTACCTAGTCCCTACCTACTTTGTTCCAGGGACTAAACATGGACTAGAGGTTATTAAATGACATGCTAAAAGACCATGTTACCCCTAGTAATGAACTAATAGAGACAAGGTGCGATGCATGGCAGGGGCAACTGTTGGAAAAAGTCCCAAAAAGACTCCCTCGGGGTCTTCTTTCTTTAGTCCCAAATGCCCACCTTTAGTCCCTAAAAATCCCTCCTATTTGGTTTAGATGGGACTGACATGGAGTTTTTTTAGTCCCAACACCAAAATGTCCCTCTAAACAAACACCCTCTAATAATTCCGCTGGAAAATCGATGCAATGCCACAGTTAAAAGCAAATTACATGTTTAACAAATTTATTGTTAATATAATCTCTATGTTAATATTAATCAATGCCACCGTTTGAGAAATGCTATTGTGTGGCTTTCTTTCCCATTTAGATAAGGTAGATACTTCTTTTTGTTGGCTTTTGTGTCATCCACCGTTATTGACCACTAATTGTTTCCTTTGCACCTTTGTGTAAGCAGGGTTATCTACTTCACCTCGTTGCCATTGTGACCTTTTGTTGCACTTCACAAAACACTTTTGTTTTAAGAGTATTTTGTGTAGTTCAACCAAAATTTCACACCGAGAACATTGCTTGATTGCTTGATCTTAGTGGAACTGCACAAGAGGATATCTTACTTCCTATCCGTTAAGGCGAATTTGGTTCAGATCTTCTTCTTGTGAGTTGTTTGAATTCTGCATCATGAGAGGTCAATACTAGCCTTCTTTCACATGATTCTGCAGTGTGCTTTCATATGTTGTGCTACTTGTACGATAATGTTGCTTGATTTTAGTGAACTCCACAAATGGAGACAAGACTTCCAATCTGTATGTGCACCGTAATATCCCATTGAGGTAAGATAAGGATATTTCACAACTGCTGGCCTGTATTTTGCCACTTTCATCAGAAAATTAAGTTTAGTACTATACTTGTGCTCCCTAATTGACATGCCAAATCTTACATTGAAGGCGAAGCTTGTCTGTAATTGAACCAAGTGATGAAGGGGAAGAACAAGCGGAAGAAAAACAAAAATCAACTCCCGGTGCTGTAATGAAGCACTAGAACTGTGATGACACAAGTAATGATATAGTTTGGCATCTTAATTTATTGCTATGGCTGGAACGAGCAATTGTTTTGCCACTGATTTGATGCCACTCTTAGTGTAATATGTAATTATCTCAACTTGTGCAAACAGGGATCTTCTTTGCAGATACCATATATTTTAGTGGAACTGCACAAGAAGATGTTGGAAACATTAAACTAATCAAGGAGTATATAGTAAGCATGGCCACCACTGTAGATCGCAACAGATGGTTCCGGAGAAGTGCTTCATCTGTATGCTCTACACAATAAGCCTCCTGACAAAGGTTGGTCACTGATTTCATGACACCGTAGACATAGCCCACTGATTTCATCCATATGATTGAGCTTTGTCATCTCTATTGGTGTTTGCTACTGTTTAGATACTGTCATGAAAAAGTGGTATTGTCCTTGAGAAGTGCTTCATCTGTGATGTTTTAAATATTTCCTTTCCTTTTTTTCGAGCAAACAGGGATGCTAGCATTTAGTGGTCATCTTGTCTTTGCACAACATGATCATCTTCCTCTGAAGAAGAATATGGAGTACGTGAAGTGACTAGTTCCGATTATGCCAGGATGAAGAAGCCCTGTCTATCTTCTCATCAGAAGGAGCAGTTGAAGGATGGTTACGTTACTGCCCACAAGAACAACCTAACTTCATCTCAGAAGGACTGACAAATCTCCATCTTTTTGTTGTGATGCACGAGTACAATGTTGTTCTAGGATTCTTTCTGGTGAGTTCCATTTTTCTAAAAGTGTGCTATACATGGACCATCTATGTGCCTGTTGAAACTGTCAATTCATAGCACAATTTGCTTTATACTAATCACTTTTTTGTATTTGTGCAAACAGGGGTGCTCACCTTGATTTCAATGGGAACTGCACAAAATTTTCACGAATATATCGAATCATTCATTTCCACCACAAGAAAGGAGGTGCCGATAAGTTCAAGGTGTTGCAACATATAAGGGCGAAATCATACAAGCTACGCGCGAATTTGGTTGATTTTGGTGGAACTGCACAAAAAGAACAGCTGGTTTATTTAGCACGAGGTGTCGTGTCAATGTACAAACTGATGGCAAACCCTGCCCATTCCACAATCATAGGCATTTGATATTTTGGAATGGGACAACCTTGTCAAATTTTGCGCATTGATTTTAGCAAGGCATGCATTTGAGATTTTCGAATCGGACGCCCTTTGCTGTCAGCAGCGTCAATCAATTTTTTTCTTTTTTATTTAGTTGTGAAGTAAATATTGCCTCTGACATGTGAGTCGCTGAGATGCGTAATCATCGATTGTTTTGAATGTTCTCTATGAATTGTCAGGCCTGTGTGTTTGATTGCAATGTACAGAAACGCTAAAAAGCTGCACAAACTCTTTGTACTCCTTCTGTTCCTTTTTACTTTGCACATTGTGAAAGTGCATACTTTTTTGTATAAGATTGGTCAAAGTTAAGATACTTTGACTGCAGACAAAACTTGTATGCAGACTAGAAAGGACCGGAGGGAGTACATGTTAAACTGCTGCAAACAAGGTGATCACCCTGGGAATAATGCTAGTACGTATTGTTTTGCATGTTCATCCAATGCCAGTGATACAGGAATTCAAACTAATCGAAATAAATTCATTCATACAAGGTCGGATTTCATATAAACATGCCTGATTTCATTACATTTCATACATTCTTCAACTAAAAAGGGGTGCGCTGGAGGTATAGTTAATTAACCGAAGCTACCCACATGTGTCCCGCTGAGCCGAACAGAAGCTTCAGTGACTTAATTGCAGGTGCAGTTGCGTAACTGACATGTGGCCTATTGGGCTCACGTGTCAGTCAGCCAACTGCACCAGCAGTTAAGTGGACGCAGCGTTCTTCTCCAGCGCAGCTCTCTGACTCCACGTCGCCGCCAAGAAGCTAACCGGCCGTCATTGGTCAACCCTCCTAGCTTGGCTTCAACCGGAGGGTAGCAGCGGTGGCCTTACTTGGACCCGAGCGGCGGCAACCTACCGTGTTCTACTCTTCCTCATTTTCTATGTGGCGCGGCCTCGTTGGCAGTAGGGCGGGGCCTCGGCGGAGCCGGCGATGTCCTCTGCCTCGTTGTTGGCAGGGCGGGACCTCGACAGAGCCGGCGGTGTCCTCTACCTTGTTGTTGGCGGGGCGTGTCCTTGGCGGAGCTGGCGTTGTCCTCTGCCTCGTTGTTGGCGCCGCGGGGCCTCGGCGGAGCAGGGCCTCGTCGACGCCAGCGGAGCGGGGACTCGTCGGAGCCGGCATTGTCCTCTGCCTCGTCCTCGGTATCGCCAAACAGCGCCTCACTCACTTCATCGCCCTCTTTGCTAGCCTCTGTGTAGGCGGCCACAGCCTCCGCCACCTGCATGCGGTACCGCCAGTGCTCAAGGCGGCCCTTGCGGGCGGAGCGGTACGAGTCGAGCAGCGCCTCCTGCTCCGCCCGCTCCGCGGTGTTCTGCTCCTCCGCCTACAGATGCTCCTTGAGGAGATGGTGGTTGTAGGCGGCGTCGGCCTGGGCCTCCCGGAACTGCTCCTCACGCATCTGCCTCACCCTATCCATATATTGGGCACGGCCCTCGCCGATGGTCATGGTGCAATGCACCGGTGCGGATGGAGCGGAGGAGGGGGTGGCGCCGGATCGTCGACTACCATGTTCTCCATTGGGACATCGTCGTCCTCCGGTTGCCTGCCGGCCAGCCAGTCGGCAGCAATGGCTGTCATCTCCTTGTGGTCCACCGTCCGCCCGTCCCGAAGAGCGCTGGAGCGCGAGGAAGCCATGGTGGGAAGTAGTGGTGTGGACATGAGAAAGGGAACGGATGCGGATGACTGCGGCTATGGCCGGCGCAACAGTTTATATAGCAATGATGGGCGGGTGGAGGGACGGACGTGTGGTGCCGGAGTAGCCGCCTTGGCAACCGCGTATCATTAATGTCGGCGGCAGATGGACGGACGGACGGCACTTGTGTCGTTTGAAGTCGGAGCAAACGCCTGCACTGGGAAGCAGGGAGGGCGGCGCTGACTGTTTCGGGCGGAAACCGCGCACGGGCAAGGAGATGAATTTACTTGGAGAGGATGACAATGGGGACCCACCAGGTCCACAGCCTCACGTACGCAAGTGCATCCTTATTATATATATATAACTATAATTTATTTTGCTTTCTCCTGGTTTCTTGACATCACGGTCCCACACCATTGTCAACCTATGTAGTACTCCCTCCTTTCCGGTTTATAGGGCTTATCTCAAAATTTTAGTTTTCCCATTTTATGAGGCTCAATTTGGTTGTTCCCAATCACATGTTCAGACTTCTAGGTGCATTAAATCATTGCATGCAAGTATTAAGAGAAAACTGACCAATGCATGCACTTTATGCATGCATGCATTGCAATTAATGCATTCGTAAACATAATCTTTTAAGGAAAACAAGAGCATTAATTGGGTGCTTTTGCAAACTACAAAAAAATATTACACCACTCATCAACTACCTTGGTTGGTGAGATTTTTCAATTGAGCCTTATAAACCGGAAAGGAGGGAGTAGTCAATAAATGAGAGAATTGCACAAGAAGCGGCCAACAGCTGGGACCAAGCAGCTCGAGCAGTATTTGTGTTTTTGAGGTCTGAGCACTTCAGAGTTTTTCGATGTTTAGCCCAGATATTAATTTTTCTCCTCTGAACAACAACGAAAACATCGCTGCAGGTATTAACTGGGCGGGCTGTGGCCTGTCTAGCCCAGGCCAGATATCGAGCCATGATATTAATTTGTTTCAAGCTGAAAATGGCTAGCCCGGCTATAGTTTTTTCTAGGAATACCCAGGCAAGGTCAAGTTGTTATTCTCCGCCCCGCTGGGTTGCCAATCATTCCTAGGAGGGATGCATTAGGCTTAACAAGAAAATGGGCTTTAAGAACTAATAAATGGGATGTAATTATAAAAACTGGGCAGTAACTATAAAAAATTGCACCAAACACGTGATTACTTTATAAAATATTATTTTTGGATATTGAAAATTTTAATTTCATTAATTGTTGCGAGTGCAATGTTTCGTTGGATTTTTATGTAATATAAATTTATATTGAAATTGTATTTAATCTGACTAGAAATTTCGGGATAAAAATATTTCAGATCCCATCAAAATGTGGGAAATTTTATTGAATTCTGTTTTGAACGGTTGGTTGAAATGGGCTGTACTTTTAACAACTGTAAATGGGCTGTAGTAAATTCCAATAGAATTCAAAAATGGGCTACACATTCTTACACATCTCAAATGGGCTATAAGTTCTCTGCCACGCACTTCTGGCCTTACTAAGTTGACGTGTCCCCTAAAAAAACAGAGTTGACGCGTATGCAAGGCTTTGTCAACTTATAGTCAACACACAGTTCTAGCAGCAGTGGCCGTTGGATGTCCATCCAACGGACGCCGTGCTTCTTCTTTAATCTTGGATATTCTAGCTTCACCTGCCCAAAAAATGATTCCTCCCCCTGACATCTGGGGCGCACCGTTTCGGAAGCTGGCCTGTGGGCCTACTAAGTTGACGTACCAAGGGCTTTGTCAACTTAGTCAATATAACTGATTCTAGCTGCAGTGACCGTACGATGTCCATCCAACGGTCGTCGTGCTTCTTCAACCTCTGGTCTTCTTGCTCCGACGCCCAAAGCAGCGCCGGTCATGCCGCCTGCTCCTGCCTCCCGTGGCCGGTTGTGCTGCCGCGGAGGCCTCACCGCCCCCTACTACTCCCACCGCTGGCCAGGCCATCCCTCCACTCACCCACACACCCTGTTATTCTGCAGCGACGGCAGCGCAGCCAAACCAGTGAACCCTCATACTCCTCTCCGCGTGTGCATCCACTTCCGCGTGGTCAATGTGGTCAAGGAACGACTTCCATCGAACGTGGACTATACGTGGAGAGGCTGACAGTTGGGTCCATGGCAGCCGCAAGGAAGTGCCTCCTTATTACGCGCAAAATAATTATTCCTCCACCTAACAACGGGGACCCACCAGACGGGCCACCGTATTTCATGAAAAAATGATTCGCCCCCTGACTGCTGGGACCCACCAGCTACATCTTCGCATGCAAGGAAGTGCGTTAAAAAATGATTTGCCTCCTTGATTGCTGGGACCCACCAGCTACATCTTCGCACGCAAGGATGTGCGTTTGAAAAAAACGATTCGGCCCCCGACTACTGGGACCCACCAGCTACACCTTCGCATGCAAGGAAGTGCGTCCGGGCAAAAAAGAACGATTCGCCCCCCTGACTGCTGGGACCCAGCAGCTACACCTTTGCACGCAAGGAAGTGCGTCCGGGCAAAAAAACAAAACGATTCGCCCCCCTGACTGCTGGGACCCACCAGCTACATCTTTGCAGGCAAGGAAGTGCCTGACAGTCGGGACCCACCTGGTCGAAGCGTACGTAGCATTATCATTCTGGTCATGAACGTGTACGTACATACTGGTCGATGTAGAGGCGCACACTTGTCGTAGTAGAGGCGCGCACGTAGCATGTACACGTACGTACAACGGCCAGGGTGCAAGAAAGAAAATACGACAATGTATGCGTACATACGGGCAGGGTCTCGAACGCTTACTCGCACATACATGCGGCCAGGGCTCGTGTATATGGCTGGGTCGGAATGGAGAAACATCGTCGTCGTCGTGTTCATGGGGAGGCAACAGAATGTGTGGTGTTCATGGGGAGGCAACGGTATGCGTCGTGTTCATGGGGAGGCAACGGAATGCGTCGTGTTCATGGGAAGGCAACGGAATGCGTCGTGTTCATCGGGAGGCAACGGAATGCGTCATGTTCATCGGGAGGCAACGGGACGCATGGGAGCCAACTGGCTGGGTCGGAACGGAATGCGTGGTCGTGTTCATCGGGAGGGCTTGGACGGAACAGGCGATATAAACGAAGCCTGGCGTACCGTAGAACGGAGGAAACGGACCTCCTATGGTCGAAATGGGGGTCCTATTGATCGGGAGGGGTGTGGCGTACCGCAAAACGGAGGAAACGGACCTCCTACGGCCGAAAACGGGGTCCTGTTGATTGGGAGGGGTGTCGCGTACCGCAAAACGGACGAAACGGACCTCCTACGGTCGAAACGGGGGTCCTGTTCATCGGGAGGGGTGTGGCGTACCGCAAAACGGGACTCCATGGGATACTATTCATCTCCATCGTCGACCTCCTCCAGCCTCCATGGGATACCGTCGACCTCCTCCAGCCTCCACGGGCTCCTGTTCATCCAGCCTCCACCGTGCACTACTCCACCGGCTACTGTTCAGCCACCCCTCCACTGTCTACTGTTCATCCGGCCCTCCACACCACGGGGTCCTGTTCAACGACCCCTCCACCATCTACTGTTCATCCAGCCCTCCACACCACGGGGTCCTGTTCATCCAGAGGCAACGACACCGCTCACTGTTCATCCAACCCCCTGGCAACGCTCACTGTTCATCCAATCGATTGGCTTCAGTTAGTAGCAGTAGCGAAGGAATCGCTCGACTGGGTTCAGTTAATAGTCATCGATCGATCGCTCGGGTTCTGTAACCCATAGCCTGCAGTGCAATCGCTCGGGTTCAGTTAGAGCCCAACACCTCACTCAGGTTCAGTTAGAGCCAACGCCTCGCACACACACGCGTACGTGTATGAGAGAAACGCGCATCGCTCGCCCCCCGACCTCCCACCGTAACCGGGAACTCTCCGAAATTTTCCTTGCCCTCGCTTCTACCATGGTTTTTTCTGTCATGAACGGCCGAAAGAATGTCATGCAGCTGCGTCTCCGGCCCGCCCAGGATGAAAAGCCCATTTTCTGTCATGATTTTTTGTCATAGAAGTAGGAGCCCACCACATCTATGATGATACCGGGTTTTGTCACAATTATCGTCATAGAAGTGGCATATGTATGACAGAAAAAAAATTCGTTCGGCCCAAAATGTCACGGATGTGTCTTTTTTTGTAGTGAAGCTAATGATGAAGATCATGTAACTTTAGATCAAGTTACTACTGAACCTCGTAGGTCAACCAGAGTAAGATCTGCATCAGAGTGGTATGGTAATCCTGTTCTGGAGGTCATGTTACTTGACCATGACGAACCTACAAACTATGAGGAAGCGATGATGAGCCCAGATTCCCGCAAAATGGCTTGAGGCCATGAAATCTAAGATGGGATCCATGTATGAGAACAAATTATGGACTTTTTTGACTTGCCCGATGATCGACACACCATCAAGAATAAATGGATCTTCAATAAGAATACTGACATTGACGATAATGTTATTGTCTACAAAGCTCGACTTGTTGCGAAAGGTTTTCGACAAGTTCAAGGAGTTGACTACGATGAGACTTTCTCACCCGTAGCGATGCTTAAGTCCGTCCGAATCATGTTAGCAATTGCCGCATTTTATGATTATGAAATTTGGCAAATGGATGAAAAGACTGCATTCCTGAATGGATTTCTGGAAGAAGAGTTGTATATGATGCAACGTAAAGGTTTTATCGATCCAAAGGGTGCTAAAAAAGGGTGCTAACAAAGTATGCAAGCTCCAGCGATCCATTTATGGACTGGTGCAAGCTTCTCGGAGTTGGAATAAACGTTTTGATAGTGTGATCAAAGCATTTGGTTTTATATAGACTTTTGGAGAAGCCTATATTTACAAGAAAGTGAGTGGGAGCTCTATGGCATTTCTAATATTATATGTGGATGACATATTGTTGATTGGAAATGACATAGAATTTCTGAATAGCATAAAAGGATACTTGAATAAGAGTTTTTCAATGAAAGACCTCGGTGAAGTTGCTTATATATTGGGCATCAAGATCTATAGAGATAGATCAAGACACTTAATTGGACTTTCACAGAGCACATACCTTGATAAAATTTTGAAAAAGTTCAAAATGGATCAAGCAAAGAAAGGGTTCTTGCCTGTGTTACAAGGTGTGAAATTGAGTCAGACCCAATGCCCGACCACTGCAGAATATAGAAAGAAAATGAAAGATGTTCCCTATGCTTCAGCCATAGGCTCTATCATGTATGCAATGTGTCGGGGGACTAATCCACGAACACCTATGGGACCGGCGGGCCGAGTCCCTTTCGGTTCGGCGGGGGCGGAGGTCGTGCAAAGAGCGGATCGAGGCGAAGCACACGAGCAGTTTACCCAGGTTTGGGCCGCACGGATGCATAAAACCCTACTCCTGCTTTGTGGTTTGTATTGAGTTCTTGCTCGGGAGCGTGGAGTGCTACAGTACACACCAGCAGCTAACGAGACCGAGCCTGAGTGTTCTCCTAACTCGCTAACCCCTCTCTACGTTGCACATGGGCCTCCTTTTATATGCTCAAGGGGTCACCGACAGGTGGCAACGGAGACGAAGGGTAAAAACGGAAAGGTGATGCGGTAGGTACAGCTACCCGCTACAGTGTATCATACCTAACCCTGACGGCAGGGGACAAGGGCATTAAATGCCCGTCTATGTCGCCTAAACAGTGCAAAAGGGACCGTCAGGGACGCCACCGCTTGCCACGATGGCAATCTTGTCAGCGCCGCTTGCCCCTGCGCACCGCTGGCTGCACAGCCTCCCGCCACGAACGCCTGGAAGGGTCCCAGAGCGACACGTTGGTGGATGTGCTGGAGCGCGGGCACAGAGTGGTGGCTTGCCGCGGCAAGCGCCTTGCCGCGGTCGTTGTCTTTCGCGTCCGGGAGCTTGTCGCTCACCGGGCCTTGCCGGGACGCGAGGCGCGCCGCGGCAAGTTCCTTGAGATGCCTTGGGTGGCCTTCCCGGCAAGCTCCTCTCGCCGGGGTCTTGTCTCCTTAAACGCCTTGCCTTGGTTGGCCTTCCCGGCAAGCTCCTCTTGCCGGGGTCTTGTGGTGTCTTGGTTTGGATACTTTGTTCTTGAATGGCTCCAAAGGAACCACGGAGGACCTTGGCGGTCACCCGGCAAGCCTTGACGCGGGATGCTGCGACTGCCCGTGCACAGGTTCGGGATACTAGGGTACCCCTACTCTAGTACACCGACACAATGCTGTGTACGAGACCTGATGTGTTCCTTGCTATTAGTTTAGCAGGGAGGTAGCAAAGTAATCCAGGAGTGGATCACTGGACAGCGGTCAAGAACATCCTGAAATACCTGAAAAGTTCTAAGGATATGTTTCTCGTTTATGGAGGTGACAAAGAGCTCGTCGTAAATGGTTATGTCGATGCAATCTTTCACACTGATCCGGATGACCCTAAGTCAGAAACCGGATACGTGTTTTCATTGAACGGTGAAGCTGTTAGTTGGTGCAGTTCTAAGAAAAGCGTCGTGGCGGGATCTACGTGTCCAGCGGAGTACATAGCTGCTTCAGAAGCAGCAAATGAAGGAGTCTGGATGAAGGAGTTCATATCCGATATAGGTGTCATACCTAGTGCATCGGGTCCAATGAAAATCTTTTGTGACAATACTGGTGCAACTGCCTTGGCAAAGGAATCGAAATTTCACAAAAGAACCAAGCACATCAAGAGACACTTCAATTCCATCCGTGATCACGTCAAGGAGGGAGACATAGAAATTTGCAAGATACATACGGATCTGAATGTTGTAGACCCGTTGACTAAGCCTCTCTCACGAGCAAAACATGTTCAGCACCAAGACTCCATGGGTGCTAGAATCATTACTATGTAATCTAGTTTATTGACTCTAGTGCAAGTTGGAGATTGAAGGAAATATGCCCTAGAGGCAATAATAAAGTTGTTATTTATATTTCCTTATATCATGATAAATGTTTATTATTCATGCTAGAATTGTATTAACCGGAAACTTAGTACATGTGTGAATACATAGAGAACCAGCGTGTCACTAGTTTGCCTCTACTTGACTAGCTCGTTGAATCAATGATGGTTATGTTTCCTAACTATAGACATGAGTTGTCATTTGATTAACGGGGTCACATCATAAGAGGATGATGTGATGGACTTGACCCATCCGTTAGCATAGCCGACAAGGGGAAGGTCGTGAAGTTGACCGAGGCGCAGCGGCTTGCGGCGCTGCGGAAGGAGCGGGCCGTCTTCCCCCCCAAGCTTGCCGCGAAGGAGCTAAGGGAGAACTACTACCTCTTCTTGTCGACGGAGACGCGCGCGCATCCGTGCACGAAGGTACTCCCCACCGCCGCTTGGAAGAAGGCCCCAAACGGATACCCTTTCTTCGCATTGTTCTTCTACTGCGGGCTCTGCCCGCCTTTCTCTGAATTCTTCTACGACATCATGAATACCTACGGATTCCACCTCCTTGACTTCACCCCCAATGCCGTTTTGACCATGGCAGTTTTCGCACATCTCTGCGAAAACTTTGTCGGAGTCCATCCCAACGTAGCCCTCTTCCGCCACTTCTTCATACCCCGAGTAGAGAGAGGAGAGCCTTTGTCCGGCGGAATCTCCTGGATCTCGAGGGCCGGCAAGAAGGAAACCTATCTGGAGGGAGAATTCCGCGGCAAGTGGGAGGACTGGAGAGCAGATTGGTGTTGGATTGACGAGGAGAACCCGCAGCCATTCAC
Source organism: Triticum dicoccoides (assembly GCF_002162155.2). Taxonomy (NCBI): domain Eukaryota; kingdom Viridiplantae; phylum Streptophyta; class Magnoliopsida; order Poales; family Poaceae; genus Triticum; species Triticum dicoccoides. Next base: position 555,829,746 of record NC_041388.1, on the reverse strand, counting down.
CGCCCGGCGCCAAACCCCAGTAGCACGCGGCAGCGATTGGAGTGACGTGGCCCCGGAAGACGACACGCTGAAGATTGCTGTCACCCGGATCCTACGCCTCAGGCTTGTCGGGCTCACTGTAGGCGCCGTTGGCGCAGATTTTCTTCGCCGCCGCATCGCCCCCCCTGCAGGAACGGGGGAGACCCACTTGGGAGTTCAAGAATGCGGCGGATATCATGAGGCTGCGGCCGGGCCTCAACTACAACTTTACTGTTCTGGAGCTCAACGCGATGCTCCAAGAACTGTTCAAGTATGACCCCCAACATCCCGAAGTGTTCAGGTTGCCGGGGGGTGTCGTTCCGTTGTGCAACAATTCCTCGCTCGACCGCATCCGTGCAATGATGCCGGAGTGCGACTCGCATGGAATTGTGCCAACTTGGCAGGAGCCTGCAGACGACGTCGTGCAGCAATTCTTCGATGACTTGGTAGAAGTGCCGATCCACTCCAACGAGAAGGATGGCCTCACCCGCGACACCACCGATGCGGAGATGGCACTCATCGCCACCAGGCTGGAAGAGGCGGCGGCAGCTGCAGCCGCGGGCGAATTTGGATTCACCGTGGAGGAGGCAGATGCAGCAGAGGCGGCAAGCCGTGCAGAACGTCGAGTCGAGCGAGCCCGCCAAGGATACAAGCGGCTCACTGGAGATCAACTCGTCTTCCACTTCATCTTCAGACAACTCTCCGCAAGCAGAGCCTCCATCCCCACCAAGAAGGCGTCTCCGCAAGGCCGGTGACGTAGAGGAGCGGCAAGCGGGTCAACAGTCGCCATGCCTTGTGACACGCTCCACCGCGGTAAACACTACTGCCGCGGGAGCATCTCACGCTGCGACGACAACTGGAGCGGGGCCCTCCCGGACCATCGCTTCTGCTCCTGCCGCTTCTCATGCCACGACGATAGCTGGAGCGGGGTCATCTCAGAACGCCGCCACTGCTCCCGCCAAGCGGCCAAGGGAAGCTTCTCCTCTGCCTCCTCGCGCCGGGCGCGTGCCGGACTTCGACTTCTCCGTGTTCAGCTCTGACGAGGAAGAAGAAGAAGAGTAAGCTTCTCTTGCTGTACTTGCTGTTCTTCAATTCTTGCCGTTTTGTTTTGTATCTCATTTGCTTTGCTTTGAACTTGTTCCTTTTCAGGACTCTGGCCCAGAGAGTAGTGAAGAGAGCCAAGGCCCCGGTGATTATCATCGAGGACGAGCCCACTGCGACAGCAGGTGGCGTGCCGAGACAACCTTGCCGGACCCGGTGACTTTTCTCCAGAGCAGCCCCCAGCGTAAGTATATGATTTACTTTCCGCTGCGAGGCGCGCATGGGTACTTGTCTTTGCTGATATCTGCTTGTTGATTTGTGTAGGAGCCGAGCAGCCCCACCAGGAGCCAAGGGAGAGTCCTCCGGCGAGGGAGGGCTTTCCGGTAAGGGAGAAGTCTCCGGCAAGGGAGGGTTCTCCGGCAAGGGACAGCGCCAGCGGCCCTCCGACGGCGGAGAACCTGGCTGCAGAAACTGGCATAGGTAATCCTTTTGCTGCAAAACTTCCCTTGGGTCCTTCTTCTCTTGATCTTCCTGGGTTTTTGCTGGATTTTGATTGACTCTTCTCCCCTTGCCGGCTGTCAGACCCATCTGCTGCGGAGCAGATGGAGACCGAGGTTGCCACCGAAGAAGCAGCCGGCGCTGGCGATCCCACCAGCGTCGAGGCCGCCAAGGCTGCCGCCGCAGCAACTGGCGAGGGGTCTGGCGATCGTACTGACGGCCCAGAGGCCGCAGGAGCGCCAAGCGCTACGCCGACCGCCGACCCGTCCGCCGAAGCCGCAGCGCCAAGCTCCAAGGAGCCCCAGCCGGGCGTCTACTTGAAGGTCGGCGACGACGTCTTCATCAACCTCCCCTGGGCGTCAAGCTCCAGGGCACTGGTCGAGGGAGAGACCTTCGACGGGGAGGTGCTCGCCTCCGCTGGGTTGACGGTGGTTGACGCGCCAAGCAGCAGCAACGAGCCTGAGGAGGAGCGGCTGTTGCGGAAGCTGGTGTCGCTCTACCGCGCGCGGCAAGCCAAGCTGGAGTCCCGCGAGGCGCTTGTCGCGAAGGCGGGAGCAGACATCGAGAAGCGCGCGGAGGAGCTCCGGGGCTTCCACCAGGAAGCTCGTCGGTCCTTGGCAGAGGAGCGGGAGCAACTCGACGAAGCGCAGAAGGCCTTCCTCCTCGAAAAAGCTGAAATCGAAGAGCAACAGCGGCTTGCCGCCGTGAAGCTATCCGTGGAGGAGGGCGAGCTGGCGCAACGGAAGGTCAATCTTGACGCCCACGAGGAGGAGCTTGCCGTGCACGAGGAAAAACTCGGCGGAGCCCTCAAGCAAGCAGAGGATGCTGCCGCCGCCGCCGAGGCCGCCAAGAAGGAGTTGGAGATGAAGGTGGCGTGGCTGGAGGCCGCTCTCGCCGAGAAGAGCAAAGAGCTCAGCGCCGCGAAGGACTCCAACACGGGTCTTGAGTTCAAGCTGACCGCTTTGACCAAGACGTTGGACAGCGCCAAGAAGCAGGAGGCGGCCTTGAGGGAGGAGATCAAGGCCGACAAGGCGCTGCTAGAGAGTGTTGCCGCCACCCAAAATGCCTTCAGGGAAACTATGGAGCACTGGACGGAGAGTCTTGTGAATGCCGCCACAGACATCAACAAGGAGCTGGCACAGCTGAGGATGGAGGATCTCGGGTATCCCTCCGACGAGAACCTCCAACCCAGCGCCAAGCTCGTCTTGTTCTTCAAGGGCGTGGCGACGGCCCTCCAGCGGCTCCGGGAGAAGATCCCAAGGCAGCTGGCCGACGAGTCGCGCAAGATCTGCGCGGGAGCTCTCCAGAAAGTGTTGATGAAGGTGGCCTTCCGCAATCCGGGCCTCAACCTCACCAATATCCTAAAGACCTTGCCGTCGGATGCTGATCTGGAGGCGCTCAAGGCTCTTGTCGCACCCATTGTGGACAAGGTGAGCGGGATCAAGAGGATCAAGGGCGATCGCGTAGATTAGGCCGCCCATTTCTTCTTTTCTTGTCGTTGTTTGTCATGTTATGAAACAATTTGTTAGGGCCGCGACAAGCTATCTTTGTAATATAACTCTATTCTGGGTAATGATTGCAATGTTATTCCCTTTACTTGATTCCTCCCTTTGTATGTTTTTGCCCTACGCTTTTAGGGAACTTGCCGGTGCAGGCACCTGAGCCGCGAGCGCTGAGTGCGGGACGTCAGCAGCCTGCTGGCGGTGCCGCTACCGACAAGAAACCTTGTCGCAACTAGTCGCAGCTCACTTAAGTTGTTGAGCGGACTCGAAACAAAGTAAGGGCGCAACTAGCTACGAGTTGGTTCCTCCGCGCACAGGTTTTCCATACAAAGTGCGGTCGTTCAAGGGAGATAACTTAAAAATTTAAAATATTTGATTGCTCAAACTTTGGCAACTTAGCTTTTCTGTTGTTTGCTTCCCAGTAAGGCAAAATTTTCTTGAACGACGCCTGGTCCATACCATTATCTTCTCCTTTCCTCCCCGGCAAACTTGTGGGCGAGGGAACCTTCCTTTCCTTGAGAAAAAAGAAAGAAGAGAAAATAAAGATACGGAGCCTTACGGCTCGTTATTGCTTACCGTGGAGTAGGTGCTGCACAAAGTGTCAGATCATATATGCAAAAAATAGAAAGCATGAAACTGACAAGATGTGCGGAGCACATGAGCTTTACTTATGCACGGGGTCTGCGACCGGCTTTGTACAAAGGATTACATGCAACAGCGGCAAGACTTGTACAAAAGGTGGTTGCCGGAACAGGCTCCGGCAACCGCGCCTTACGGATAAAACTTACGAAGATGCTCAATGTTCTAGGAGTTGCTCACCGGAATGTCATCTTCGGTCTCAAGGCGGACAGCGCCAGGCCTAGTGACTCGTTTCACCCGGTAAGGGCCTTCCCACTTCGGCGTCAACTTGTTGGAATTCTTGGCGGACTGAACACGCCGAAGAACAAGGTCGCCTTCCTTGAAACTTCTGGCGTTAACTTTGCGGCTATGGTAGCGACGCAAAGCTTGCTGGTAGCGAGTAGCTCGCACAGCAGCCTGAAGACGGTCTTCCTCAAGGAGCAGCGCGTCATCTTGTCGCGGCTGCTCTTGCTCGAGCTCATCATAAGCGAGCACTCGAGGTGACCCGTATACGAGTTCCGTGGGGAGAACTGCCTCTGCTCCATAGACTAGAGCGAAAGGTGTCTGGCCAGTGGCTCGATTTGGCGTCGTCCTGATCGACCAAAGAACCACCAGCAGCTCCTCGATCCAGTTTTTTCCACACTTGCGCAGCCTGTCGAAAGTCCTGGTCTTGAGCCCGCGCAGCACTTCAGCATTTTCCCTCTCCGCTTGACCGTTGCTTCTCGGGTGAGCAACAGAAGCGAAGCAGACCTTGGCGCCAAGGTCTTGGACGTACTGCATGAAGGTGCGGCTCGTGAATTGTGTACCGTTGTCGGTGATTATCCTGTTAGGGATTCCGAAGCGGCAAACAATCGACCTGAAGAACTTGACTGCTGACTGTGCTGTCACCTTCCTCACTGGTTCCACTTCCGGCCACTTTTTGAACTTGTCGACTGCGACGTACAAGTACTCAAAGCCCCCGACTGCTCGGGGAAAGGGGCCAAGGATGTCGAGCCCCCAGACCGAAAATGGCCAGGATAAAGGGATCGTCTGGAGAGCTTGAGCTGGTTGGTGTATCTGCTTGGAATGGAACTGGCACGCTTCACACTTGGTTACTTGTGCAGTTGCATCCTGGAGGGCTGTCGGCCAAAAGAAACCTTGCTGGAATGCTTTGCCGACAAGTGCTCTTGCGCCAATGTGGCGACCACATATGCCTCCATGTATCTCTGCCAACAGCTTTTGTCCGTCTTCCCGGTGAATACACTTCAATTTCACACCATTGAGTCTTCTTTTGTACAGTGTCTTGTCGACAAACTGGTACATACTTGACTACCAGGCTACTCTTTCCGCTTCTTCTTGCTCTTCGGGAAGTTCTCCTGTCTGCAGGAAACGGACAATCCGCTGTGCCCATGCTGGAGCTTGTGGCTCGACAACAAGGACCAAAGGGAAATCTACTGCTGCGGGAACATCCGCTTCTACAGCGAGAACCTGCGGCTCTGCCGGAGCTTGACGTTCCCCGGCAAGCTTGCCGGAGCAAAACTTGTCGGGAGCTTCTTCTTCGACGGAACAAACCCTAGGGTTTGCCGGAGCAGATTGTTCCTCAGCGCAAGGCAAATCTGTTGCTGCGGGAACGTCCGCTTCTACGGCGAGAACCTGCGGCCCTGCCGGAGCTTGACGTTCCCCGGCAAGCTTGCCGGAGCAAAACTTGCCAGGAGCTTCTGCTTCAACGGAGCAAACCCTAGGGTTTGCCGAAGCAGATTGCTCCTCAGCGCTCTTGGCGTTGATCTTGGGGACCTTCTTGGCGGCGGCTTCGGGAAGCTCTGCCGGCAAATAGTCACCAGAAATCAACTTCCTCTTCTTGCTCTGTCCAGTTGATGGTGTTACAGACGGTTGAGTCAGCTTGAGCACAAAGATCCCTGGTTCCACAGGTAACTTAAGTGCGGCGCACTTTGATAGGCCATCGGCAATGGCGTTCTAAGCTCTTGGAACATGCTCCATCTGTAGGCCATCAAAGTGCTCTACCTTTCTCACTTCGTCGATGTAAGCTTCCATCAACGGACTCTGATAACTTTTGTTTACTTGGCGGACGACAAGCTGTGAGTCACCCCTGACAATGAGCTTCTTGATCCCAAGGTCTACCACGATCCTAAGTCCGGCAAGCAAGCCTTCATACTCTGCAGTATTGTTTGTTGCTTGCTCCTTGGGAAAGTGCATCTGGACTATGTACTTGAGGTGCTCTCCGGTGGGTGCGACAAGCAGCATGCCAGCGCCGACGCCTTGCAGCGAAAAGGCACCATCAAAGTACATCAGCCACTCTTTGCTTGTTTCCTTGACGGGGATGCTCGTTTCTGGAATTTCTTCATCTGGTGTCGGCGTCCATTCTGCTATGAAGTCTGCCAATGCTCTGCTTTGGATAGTTGAAGTACTTTCAAACTTGAGGCCAAAGCTTGACAGTCCCAGTGCCCACTCAACAATCCTGCCTGTCGCTTCTGGATTCTGTAATATCCTCTTCAGCGGAAAGCAAGTGACAACTATGATCTCATGTGCTTGGAAGTAATGGCGCAGCTTTCTCGAGGCCATGAGAAGGCCGAAAAGCAATTTCTGCACACCAGAGTACCTTGACCTAGCCCTCTGCAGAAGGGAACTGACAAAGTAAACTGGGCGCTGCACCATTCTCTTTTGTATATCCTCGCGAGTCTGTGCGGATCCATCCTTGTCGGGACCAGAGCTTGTCGGGGAAGCCCCCTGCTTGTCGCTGGATGCGCCTGCCGTGGTTGCTGGCTCGTCATCTGCCTCCCTCTCCGCTACTAACGCAGCACTAACCACTTGATTTGTTGCCGCTATGTACAGCAACAACTTCTCTTGTGGCTTAGGTGCGACAAATATTGGAGGGGAGGACAGGTACCTCTTCAAGTCTTGCAGCGCAGCCTCCGCTTCTGGAGTACATTTCATTGGACTTGCCTTTTTCAATAATTTGAAAAACGGTAGGGCGCGCTCAGCAGACCTAGAGATAAACCTGCTGAGAGCAGCCATGCAACTGGCAAGTCTTTGTACATCCTTGACGCGCTTCGGTGCTTCAATCTGCTCAATGGCCTTGATCTTGTCGGGATTGGCTTCAATTCCCCATTGAGACACGAAGAACCCGAGAAGCTTGCCGGAGGGGACTCCAAACACACACTTCTTGGGGTTGAGCTTGAGGCTGATCTTGCACAGATTTGCAAAGGTCTCGTCTAAATCTTGGATCAGAGTTGCCTTGTCCTTTCTCTTGACCACTATGTCATCCATGTAGGCTTCCACATTTCCGTGTATTTGTGGCCCAAGAGCGACATGGACTACTCTTGCAAATGTTGAACCAGCATTTTTTAATCCGAAAGGCATTCGTATAAAACAGTACGTGCCACATGGAGTAATAAGTGCGGTCTTCTCCTCATCCTCTTCTGCCATGAAGATCTGATGGTATCCTGAGTATGCATCAAGAAATGAAAGCAAATCACATCCGGCCGTGGAGTCAACAATCTGGTCAATGCGCGGCAAAGGAAATGGGTCTTTGGGACAAGCTTTGTTAACATCGGTAAAGTCGATACAAAGTCTCCATTTCCCGTTCGCCTTGCGCACGACTACAGGATTGGCCAACCACGTAGGATGGAGCACTCCTCTGACAAGGCCTGCTGCTTCCAACTTCTTGAGCTCTTCTGCGATGAATTCTTGGCGCTCCACTGCTTGCTTCCTGACCTTCTGCTTGACGGGCCGCGCATGAGGACAAACGGCAAGGTGGTGCTCAATTACCTTCCTGGGAACACCGGGGATGTCAGACGGTTGCCATGCAAATACATCGACATTCGCCCGCAGGAAAGCAATGAGCGCGCCTTCCTATTTAGGGTCGAGAGTGGCACTGATGGTGAAGGTACCACTAGTGCAGTCCTCCTTGGCGGACACCTTCTTCGTCTCTGGCGGAGCTACCATTGTCTTCTTACACTTGCCGGTGGAGCTCGATGGTGCGTCCTCGACGGCAGCGCATCACTCCGAAGAGGTGCGCTTGCCGGAGTGGGCATCAGAACTCTTGCCGGACTTGGTCTTCTTCTTCCCCCCGGGAGCTTCAACGGCAAGTGACTTGCAATCTGTTGCGGCCGCCGCTTCCCGGTAGATCTTGTCGGCGCAGATAAGAGCATCCTTCTTGTCGCCGGGGACAGAGATGACGCTTATCGGGCCTGGCACCTTCAGCATATTGTATGCATAGTGTGAGGCCGCCATGAACTTGGCGAGTGCTGGACGGCCAAGTATCCCATTGTAAGGCAATGGAATATCGGCAACGTCAAAAGTGACCCTCTCAGTCCTAAAGTTTAGCTCGCTGCCAAATGTTACGGGCAACGTGACCTTCCCCTTCGGCTTGCTCCTTCTCGGGTTGATTCCTTGGAATGTGTCGGTCTCTTCGAGCTCGCTGTCAGGGATCTAGAGTTTCTGGAGTACCGCGGAGGAGATCAGGTTCAAGCCGGCCCCGCCGTCAACTAACATCTTAGTGACCTTGAGGTTGCGGATAGTTGGTGAAACCAACATCGGCAAGCACCCGACCGCAGTTGTGCGATCAGGGTGGTCCTCAATATCAAAGATGATAGGCGTGCTGGACCATTTCAGAAGCTTGCGTGACTCGGCAGGTGGTTCAGCCGCATTGACTTCCCGCACCCATTGCTTGAGTTGGCGGTGAGAAGTATGCAGAGAAGCACCGCCATCAACGCACAAGACTTATGTGGCTTTCTGGAATTCCTGCTCACTGGTCTCAACATCATCCATGTCTTCGTCGTCGTCGTCATCTTCATCCTTGTCGCGGCCGCGGGGAGGTCTGTCTCCTTGCCGCTGCTTGGCCTTGCCGCGGCGTCCTCCCGACCGGCACGCTTCTTGCCGGATTCTCCAACGGCACCTTGAGCCCTCTCCTTGTCGCGTCGCTCGTATTCGGCTTTTTGCTGCTGGACAAGCTATTCGACCTTCTTGCAGCTCTAGAGGTCATGGCCCTTGGTGCGGTGTATCTTGCAGTACTGCTTGTTGGTACCGTCCTACTTGTCAGCGACCGCCACAGCCTAGCAGTTGGTGCATGCGGCAATATCCTTGCCGGAGCTACCAACCTTGGCTTTCTTGGCGCCACCCTCGTTGCCGGACTGCTCAACGACTAGCACTTCTTTGCCTTTCTTCTTCCTGTTCCGCCGCCGGTTTTTCTTTGCCGGGGCAGCATCTTCGCTGTCAGATCCTCCTGCTCCTGCATTCTCTCCAGGGAGTTTCCTCCCTTCCTCAGCACGTGCTCACTTGTCGGCCAGGGCATACAACTCACTGACATCTCTGATCTTGTACATCGCCATCTCCTCCCGCATCATGCGGTTATGCACGTTCTGATGGAACACGCTGATGACCGCGGCAGGGTGGACATCTGGGATGTTGTGCTGTACACGGCTGAATCTCTGAATGTACTTGCGCAGGGGCTCTCCTTCCTTCTGGGCGAGCAGATGAAGGTCACTCTCTTGGCCATGAGGTTTGTGGCCGCTGACAAACTGATGGCATAGGTATGCCCAGGAGGATATGGAGTTGTCCGGCAAGTGCATGAGCCAGGACCTGACGTTGGGCTTGAGCACCAGCGGGAAGTAGTTGGCAAGGATCTTGTCGTCCCACCCCCCGGCAGCCTGCACCACGATGGTGTAGATGCTGAGGAACTCCGATGGATGCGACTTGCCGTCGTACTTTTCTGGTACGTCTGGCTTGAAATTCTTCATACTGGGCCACTGGACTTGCCGCAGCTCACGAGTGAACGCAGGGCAACCTACCGCGTACGGCAAGTTGCCTGGTTCCCCTGGCGCATGCATGTCGACAGAGGGCCCAGCGCGCTAGTCTGATTGACGTCGCGCTTCTCTTCGGCGCTTGATGCGGGTACGAGCGTCTTCTTGCTGTCGTTCTGAAGAACTTGGCGCTGATCGCGACGAGCTCGTGGATCTGATGACGCGGTGGAGTCGCTGTCGAGGTGGATCCGGCGAGTCGGCGATCTTGGCCTTCGGGGTGGAGAGTGCAGAGAGGTTGCACCTCCACCGGTCTTGTCACCACCGGCTCGTGCCTGGCTGACTGGTCGCGGCTGCGACGTGCTTGGCTGCCGTTGAGTGTCGCCGTTGGCGAAGCCGATGAGATTCTGAATGATGGCCCTCTAGTCGTCGATCTTGTCCGCCGTTGGAGGGTAGTCTAGGAGCAGTTGAGCTCGCACCAAAGCTTCTGCTGCAGTGGCGGGTGGCGGTGGCGAACGGTGCGAGGAGCGGGATATGCTCGGACTTCTAACTATGTTAGAAGGAACAGTATCTCGTCCAGGCGACCGTGCCTCGCTCGTGCCAGCATGCTGGCGTGCATGCTGGTCTTGAGCACTCCGAGATCCGCCAGCTCGACCTTGGTCCAGCAAATGCATGGTACCGTGAGTACCATGACGCTGCCGGTCCCGCACCTTCTGAGATGGGCGCGGTGCATGTACAGACGCCGAGGTCTTGAAGTGCGCCCGGTCGTTGTGGGAGCCGGCTACGCCGCCGATGGGCAGCGCAGCCTTGTCCTTGGACCTGGAAGCACCGTGAGCTCCCTCGCCAACGCCCGTTCTTCTGCCGGCGCCTGCCCCATCAGCCGTTTGCTCTGGCGATGGTGGGTTCGGCGCGAACGGAGCAGCCACTTCCGAAGCCTTCTTCTTCGGCGGCATGTTGATGAAGGTGATGAAGATCTAGCTCGCGCGAACACCGGATCTGGTTCACACAACCTCGACGCCCCTACCTGGCGCGCCAAAGATGTCGGGGGACTAATCCACGAACACCTATGGGACCGGCGGGCCGAGTCCCTTTCGGTTCGGCGGGGGCGGAGGTCGTGCAAAGAGCGGATCAAGGCGAAGGACACAACCAGTTTACCCAGGTTCGGGCCGCACAGATGCGTAAAACCCTACTCCTGCTTTGTGGTTTGTATTGAGTTCTTGCTCGGGAGCGTGGAGTGCTACAGTACACACCAGCAGCTAACGAGACCGAGCCTGAGTGTTCTCCTAACTCGCTAACCCCTCTCTACGTTGCACATGGGCCTCCTTTTATATGCTCAAGGGGTCACCGACAGGTGGCAACGGAGACGAAGGGTAAAAACGGAAAGGTGATGCGGTAGGTACAGCTACCCACTACAGTGTATCATACCTAACCCTGACGACAGGGGACAAGGGCATTAAATGCCTGTCTGTGTCGCCTAAACAGTGCAAAAGGGACCGTCAGGGACGCCACCGCTTGCCACGATGGCAATCTTGTCAGCGCCGCTTGCCCCTGCGCACCGCTGGCTGCACAGCCTCCCGCCACGCACGCCTGGAAGGGTCCCAGAGCGACACGTTGGTGGATGTGCTGGAGCGCGGGCACAGAGTGGTGGCTTGCCGCGGCAAGCGCCTTGCCGCGGTCGTTGTCTTGTCGCGTCCGGGAGCTTGTCGCTCACCGGGCCTTGTCGGGACGCGAGGCGCGCCACGGCAAGTTCCTTGAGATGCCTTGGGTGGCCTTCCCGGCAAGCTCCTCTCGCCGGGGTCTTGTCTCCTTAAACGCCTTGCCTTGGTTGGCCTTCCCGGCAAGCTCCTCTTGCCGGGGTCTTGTGGTGTCTTAGTTTGGATACTTTGTTCTTGAATGGCTCCAAAGGAACCACGGAGGACCTTGGCGGTCACCCGGCAAGCCTTGCCGCGGGATGCTGCGACTGCCCTTGCACAGGTTCGGGATACTAGGGTACCCCTACTCTAGTACACCGACACAATGCTGTGTACGAGACCTGATGTGTTCCTTGCTATTAGTTTAGTAGGGAGGTAGCAAAGTAATCCAGGAGTGGATCACTGGACAGCGGTCAAGAACATCCTGAAATACCTGAAAAGGACTAAGGATATGTTTCTCGTTTATGGAGGTGACAAAGAGCTCGTCGTAAATGGTTATGTCGATGCAATCTTTCACACTGATCCGGATGACCCTAAGTCAGAAACCGGATACGTGTTTTCATTGAACGGTGGAGCTGTCAGTTGGTGCAGTTCTAAGAAAAGCGTCGTGGCGGGATCTACGTGTCCAGCGGAGTACATAGCTGCTTCAGAAGCAGCAAATGAAGGAGTCTGGATGAAGGAATTCATATCCGATATAGGTGTCATACCTAGTGCATCGGGTCCAATGAAAATCTTTTGTGACAATACTGGTGCAACTGCCTTGGCAAAGGAATCTAAATTTCACAAAAGAACCAAGCACATCAAGAGACACTTCAATTCCATCCGCGATCACGTCAAGGAGGGAGACATAGAAATTTGCAAGATACATACAGATCTGAATGTTGTAGACCCGTTGACTAAGCCTCTCTCACGAGCAAAACATGTTCAGCACCAAGACTCCATGGGTGCTAGAATCATTACTGTGTAATCTAGTTTATTGACTCTAGTGCAAGTTGGAGATTGAAGGAAATATGCCCTAGAGGCAATAATAAAGTTGTTATTTATATTTCCTTATATCATGATAAATGTTTATTATTCATGCTAGAATTGTATTAACCGGAAACTTAGTACATGTGTGAATACATAGAGAACCAGCGTGTCACTAGTTTGCCTCTACTTGACTAGCTCGTTGAATCAATGATGGTTATGTTTCCTAACTATAGACATGAGTTGTCATTTGATTAACGGGATCACATCATAAGAGGATGATGTGATGGACTTGACCCATCCGTTAGCATAGCACGATGATCTTTTATTTTGTTGCTATTGCTTTCTTCATGACTTATACATGTTCCTATGACTATGAGATTATGCAACTCCCGAGTACCGGAAGAACACTTTGTGTGCTACCAAACGTCACAACGTAACTGCATAATTATAAAGGTGCTCTATAGGTGTCTCCGATGGTACTTGTTGAGTTGGCATAAATCGAGATTAGGATTTGTCACTCTGATTGTCGGAGAGGTATCTCTGGGCCCTCTCGGTAATGCACATCACAATAAGCATTGCAAGCAATGTAGATAATGAGTTAGTTACGGGATGTAGCATTACAGAACAAGTAAAGAGACTTGCTGTCGGTGTCAAAACCAGCGGATCTCGGGTAGGGGGTCCCGAACTGTGCGTCTAGGCCGGATGGTAATAGGAGGCAAGGGACACGAAGTTTTACCCAGGTCCGGGCCCTCTCGATGGAGGTAAAACCCTACGTCCTGCTTGATTAATATTGATGATATGGGTAGTACAAGAGTAGATCTACCACGAGATCAGAGAGGCTAACCCTAGAAGCTAGCCTATGGTATGATTGTTGTTCTATATGTTGTCCTACGGACTAAAACCCTCCGGTTTATATAGACACCGGAGAGGGTTAGGGTTACACAAAGTCGGTTACAATGGTAGGAGATCTACATATCCGTATCGCCAAGCTTGCCTTCCACGCCAAGGAAAGTCCCTTCCGGACACGCGACGAAGTATTCAATCTTGTATCTTCATAGTCCAGGAATCCGGCTGAAGTTATAGTCCGGCCATCCGGACACCCCCTAATCCAGGACTCCCTCAGTAGCCCCCGAACCAAGCTTCAATGACGATGAGTCCGGCGCGCAGATTGTCTTCGGCATTGCAAGGCGGGTTCTCCTCCAAATTCCGTGTACCTGTTGAATAAAGTCCGGCTTCTTGTAAATGTTGCGCTCCTCGGCTTCTACGCCCAATAATGGCCGTCTCCCACGTGTCAAACGAATATGAAAAGTTTGAGTGTTTTTACATTCACACCCATAGCCGCGTAAATGAACCCATTTAAGGGGATGAGGATTTAGATCCAAACCACACCTTCTCCCCTTTGCGAGTGTTCATCAGAGCGCATCCGACAAAGGTCCATTCCACCATGGCCAGCCGTCGCAACTCCTCCTTTCGCCCTTCCAGCCCTCAGCCTGGATATTGGGAGAGATGCTCCGTCCCGCATAGCGAGATAGTGACTCTCCAGACCAAGGGATTTCTCCCCCCGGCCTATATGATCCCTGTTCGAGCCGGCCTTGCCATCTATAACGGCGGAAAGCAAGCAGAGAGTGCCCCTAATCCCGCCAAAGGAGAGCGGGTATGCCTCATCCCTTATTTAATAAGGGGGCTCAGGTTTCCAATCCATCCATTTCTCCGGGGGCTGCTGGAGTTCTACGGCCTCCAGCTACACAATCTCACGCCTGCCTCCGTACTCCATATCGCGGGCTTCGTAGCCCTCTGCGAGCTGTTTTTGGGTATCGAGGTTCATTTCGGTCTATGGAAAAGGTTATTCTGCCCTGTGCCCCGCTCTAAGGAGGGGTCAATGTATCAAGTGGGCGGAGCCGAAGTGTGGTGCATCGCCGGGACCGGATATCTATCCGGAACCCCAAAGAAGGCGTCCGAAGATTGGCCTTCGGAATGGTTTTATATAGAGGATGTCCCGCTGCCGGATCCTGTTCGGATTGGCCTCCCTGAGTTCGACAGTGCTCCCTTAAAGAAGCGCCTAAGCTGGCATCCACGGAGCCCTCATAGGGAAAGTGAGAGGGACATCATTTACCTGATGGGCCGAATAAGATTGTTAGCCCATTCTGGACTGACCTTGATCGGGGTTATGGCCGAATGCATCATGCGGGGGTTGCAGCCGCTTCAGTATAGAAGCCACCCCATGTGGGACTTCAACAGGGAGGACGACGCCACCCGCTACGGCCGTAAGGGGCCGGATTTAGCTGCCGCTCTACTAAAGATCTTGTCCACTTTGTATAAGGGAGAAGAGGAGGAATTTCTCCGCATCAACCCACAGGGTGGATTCTCTATGCACAATCCCCCAAGCTGGGTAAGCGGTCACATTTACTTGCCCATCCGTTTTGTATTCCCATTGTTAAATATTCAGTCTAGCGACTTCAATGCAGGAACTGCGCCGGGCTGTTAAGGAAATAAACAGCCCTCCTCCACAACCCGAGGACCCAGGACGGTCCCTCGACCCAGCCTCTCAAGAGGATCCGGACATATCTGTGGAGCTGATTGATGGAGTGTTCCATCAATTAAGCAAGGACAACGCCTTGGTGGCCATTACGGCCGATTACCCAGGGCTAATCCCGGCCTCCCAGGTAACTGAGATTGAAGTCCCGGTACCCCGAATAGGTGTCCGCCCTGTCGTGTTTTCAGTTTCCTGATTACAACCGAGCTTTGTAGGGGAGGTTTTTGAGACGGGAGGCCGAACCTGCGGCGGCAAGCCAACGAGGGGCCGCAGGGGCCCGTGGGAAGAAAAGAGGCGCAGTCCGGACCGAGACATCAGTGCAAAGGTATGGCGCGCCCCCTTATCTGAGGTGTTACACCTGCGAGGCATATTAACACTCGTGCTCTCTTCAGGACAAAGAGACCTCGCCGGACTATACCTGGAGAGGCTGCCAACCGCGCCTCCACCAGCCAGGCTCCGAAGCCTGGTCCGGAGGCGGAGGTGAACACAAGGCGCGCACTGGATGCTCCTCCGATGGAGGATGTGGATAGGTTGTCTGCCACCAACTCTGAGGTGGAGAGTGCCATGAACCACAGGCGTCGCCGGACAATTCTTCGCGGCGCTTGTTTCTCCCAAGAGGCATTAGATGCCTTTAATTCGGGAGATGCGTACCTCCGTGCCGCTCAAAATGGTCTAGCCAGAGCCACGGAGCAATATGTAAAAGACATACGGGTAAGAAAATTTTGGTAATTATATATATATACTAGTTGCCCCGAGACTTGAAATAGTTAGAGTAACTAATTTAAGGATCATTTGTTATGCAGGTTCTGACAGAAAAGAATTCCCTACTGTCCAAGGAGCTGGAAGAGTGCAAAGCCCAACTTGAGGCCGCACTAGCCGCGGCAGGGGAGCCCACGGAGACCCCTTCTGGTAATATACACTTCGAAAGATAAGTATTTTGTGAAGCACGACATGGGTGCGAATCTGACAAATGAAATTGCAGATGGCGCCGGATTGAATCCAGAAAGGCAACACCTCCTACGCCAGCTAAAGGCTGGTGAGAAGGTGCTGACAAAGGTGAGGTGGGAGAAGAACGATCTCCAAGATGTCAACACCAAGCTGGGCGTCGAGCTGAAAGATGTTCGTGCCCAGCTGTCAGACTCCGTTAAGGAGAATCAGCGGCTTCGGTGCGGCATATTTAGTAAGTGCTTGAACGAACCTTTGAAAGAAAGTTCGGCGGGGAAGTCGACTAATAGAGCAATGTCTGTAGGTGTGCTAACAGGTCGTCCTGCAGAGGAGATCCCCGGTTCTACGAGTGACCTTCTTCCCAAGCTCTCACAACTGCTCGATCGAGTCCGGCAGGTGATGCAAGGCGTCGCCCAGGCCCTGTGGCCATCCATCTCCATGCCCGAAGATCTTGGAGAGCTTGCGGAGAAGCTAAAGGGAGCACGGCGGCGCTTCCGATTGTGGAAGATACCGGCCTGCCATCAAGGCGCTAGGGAGGCCTGGGCCATGGTGAAGATGCGGTACACCAAGGCTGACCCCAACCACATGGCCGAGGTCGGTCCTGTAGGGCCCGATGGGAAGGAGATCCCTGTAAGCTTATTATACGGCCAAGTAGAGTTGGCCGCAAAGTATTCCCAGCAGGACTGTAAATTAGACAGCATGTTAGATGGTATTGAAGAGGAATACAATCAGTCAAAATGACTATGTAATTTAATTGACATTTATAATGCCTTCTAGCCGGATTGTAGATCATTTGTCATGGCCGACCTTTTCGCTTCATCCTCGGGACCTGACGGTCCGGAGTGTGTCCGAATTCCCGTGCAGTTATATAGGAACCGGGGAATGCATGGAGACCAGACGTAGGGGTCATTAGTGCGTGAACAGACAAGTGCCTGACTAGTTATGTTATATTACATGGTTAGTAAGAAACATCTTCCAGGGAGAATAGTTCCGTTAGGGGTTCCTTTCCCTGGGAGGCATGCCCTAAAGTGCATGTCCATGCTGCGAAAAGAAATGCAGGAAAAACATCTGGGGGCATATAGATAAATAAAATAAGAAAGATCATCTTTAGTTCCCCGACCGAATATTCCCTTAAGAACGCTAGCTTTCGGCTTCACCCAGTCTAAGGTACACGTCCGGCTGACCCGGCAGTAACAATCGCAGAGGTGCTCCCTGTACCACCTAGCCGAACAATCGGGAACGTAGGGGTAAGCACAGGAGCCAGAAAACCCAGCTTGGCCAAAACTTAAGTCATATCGATGCATATAATGGTGAATAAAAGGTACATGCGGAAGTGTGACACATGTGTTGGGCATGAAGCCCGTATAAATAAGCTTCTGTTTAAAGAAGCCCCCAGGTTTAATGAGCGCGGATAGCGCGTCACTTTATGAGCCTTTAAAGGCTATAAGAGAGAGAGAAGAAGAGGAATGTAAGATAGAAAGTATATAAAAATGGACAGAGGAAGGAGACGAACACAGAGTCCGGCGCTAGGCATAGAATCTTCGGAGACGAGCTGCGTTCCATGGGTTTGGCTCGAGTCGGTTATCCGATGCATCTCGCAGGCGGTACGCTCCACCAGTCAGGACTTGGTCAATTATGAAGGAACCTTCCCACTTGGGCTTGAGTTTGTCCTTTTTCTTGTCCGGTAGTCGTAGAACTAATTCGCCAACGTTGTAATTTCGGACTAGGTTTTCGCCAATTTTGGCCATTTGCCGGAGTATCCAACATGCTCTGAGGCTGTGAGTTGGTGTGGCGTCCTCTGTACTGTGAATTTTACAGGGTCCATTGAGCCATCCTTCCAGTACGGTTCCATGCCCTGTAGAGGGTTTTTGCTTTTTAGTGCTTGGCCCGGGTGTCTGGTGATGATGCACCCTTTTATTTCAGACTGGGTTTGTATTCAGGGCCGGATTGTCCCAAAATTTTATTTTGGTTTTCCAGGCGCTTTCCATCGCACAGTACTTTCGTACAATGGATGCCAAGTCAGCGAAGCGTGTAATATCACGGCGACTTATGACATTGAGTATTCCCTTGTCCGTGCAATTATTGCAGAAGATTGAGATTGCGTCTTCCTCGCGGCAGTCCCTTAGCCTGTTCTTAACCAGGAGGAATCTGGCCCAGTAATGATGTACTGTTTCATCGGGCTCTTGCCTGATTTTGGATAGATCGCTTATGTTGGGGTGGGTGGGTGGAATTAAATCCAAAGCCTCACCCCATCTGAGGCTAAGAGGCCGAGAAATTTCCGAACTCGAAAATTTGGATTCCTGGATGTTGTCCAATGAATCCAGCCCGTCGCCTGACTCTAAGTTCAGGTCTTGAGTGATATCCTCCCCTCTGCGGGTATCCGGCTTGGAGGGATCGGGAATCCGGACGTAGCGAGTCCTTAAGATAGATGAAGGGTCGCCGCACTACCCCTCTACCATGGCAACGTGATGGGTTACTTGGGGAGAGTTAATCTCTCTCAGATCGGGTTTAGGCCCAATCTGTTCGTAATCCATAGCGACTCCCAGGGCGGCGAAGCGATCCAAGAGCTCGTTTATGGAGGAGAGCTCCATTGGATCTAACTGCTCGGCGAGTTCTGAGCTGACATGAAGATTGTTTTCGATGGCTCGAGAGGTCATCGTCGGCGTAGAAGCCGAACAGGCGGTCATAAGAAAACCACCTAGCCGGAGGGTTTGGCCGACAGCCAAAGCTCCCTTAGCAACGGTGCCGTCTTTAAAGACGGGGTGAGGCATCCTTCCTGATGGCGACGACACAGCGGAACTCTCAATTAAAGCACCAATGTCGGTGTCAAAACCGGCGGATCTCGGGTAGGGTGTCCCGAACTGTGCGTCTAGACCGGATGGTTACAGGAGGCAAGGGACACGAAGTTTTACCCAGGTTCGGGCCCTCTCGATGGAGGTAAAACCCTACGTCCTGCTTGATTAATATTGATGATATGGGTAGTACAAGAGTAGATCTACCACGAGATCGGAGAGGCTAAACCCTAGAAGCTAGCCTATGGTATGATTGTTGTTCTATATGTTGTCCTACGGACTAAAACCCTCCGGTTTATATAGACATCGGAGAGGGTTAGGGTTACACAAGTCGGTTACAATGGTAGGAGATCTACATATCCATATCGCCAAGCTTGCCTTCCACGCCAAGGAAAGTCCCTTCCGGACACGGGACGAAGTCTTCAATCTTGTATCTTCATAGTCCAGGAATCCAGCTGAAGGTATAGTCCGGCCATCCGGACACCCCCTAATCCAGGACTCCCTCACTTGCCGGTAACGAGATTGAACTAGGTATTGAGATACCCACGGTCGAATCTCGGGCAAGTAACATACCGATGACAAAGGAAACAACATATGTTGTTATGCGGTTTGACTGATAAAGATCTTCGTAGAATATGTAGGATCCAATATGATCATCCAGGTTCCTCTATTGGTTATTGATCGAAGACGAGTCTCGGTCATGTCTACATAGTTGTCGAACCCATAGGGTCCTCACGCTTAACATTCGGTGACGATCGGTATTATGAGTTTATGTGTTTTGATGTACCGAAGGTAGTTCGGAGTCCCGGATATGATCACGGACATGACGAGGTGTCTCTAAATGGTCGAGACATTAAGATCGCTATATTGGATGACTATGTTTGGACTTCGGAAGGGTTCCGGGCAAGTTCGGACAAATATCGGAGTACCGGGGGGGTTACCGAAACCCCCCGGGGAGTGTAATGGGCCTATTGGGCCTTAGTGGAGAAGAGGAGGGGCGGCCAGGGCAGGCCGTGCGCCCCCTCTCCCTCTAGTCCGAATTAGACAAGGAGGGGGCGGTGCTCCCTTTCCTTCCCTCTCTCCTACTCCTACTGTCAGTGTCAAAATCAGCGGATCTCGGGTAGGGGGTCCCGAACTGTGCGTCTAAGGCAGATGGTAACAGGAGGTAGGGGACACGATGTTTACCCAGGTTCAGGCCCTCTTGATAGCGTAATACCCTACGTCCTGCTTGATTGTTCTTGATAATATGAGTAGTACATGAGTTGATCTACCACGAGATCGAAGAGGCTAAACCCTAGAGGCTAGCCCATGGTATGATTGTATGTTGTCCTACGGACTAAAACCCTCCGGTTTATATAGACACCGGAGGAGGCTAGGGTTACACAAGGTCGGTTACAAAGGAGGAGATATACATATCCGTATTTCCTAGCTTGCCTTCCACGCCAAGTAGAGTCCCATCCGGACACGGGACGAAGTCTTCAAACTTGTATCTTCATAGTCCAATAGTCCGGCCAAAGGATATAGTTCGGCTATCCGGAGACCCCCTAATCCAGGACTCCCTCAGTAGCCCCTGAAACAGGGTTCAATGACGATGAGTCTGGCGCGCAGTGTTGTCTTTGGCATTGCAAGCCGGGTTCCTCCTCCGAATACACCATTGAAGATTTTGAATACAAGGATAGTGTCCGACCCTGCAAAATAAGTTCCACATACCACCGTAGAGAGAATAATATTTCCATGAATCTAATCTGTTGACACGTTTTGACAACATGACATCATGCCATGGCCCGGCTTTTATTTGAACCGCTTTTCTTAACCCGCTCCGCACATATCGCGAGGCGGTTTTCTTGACACGTCTTGTCAAAGCAGAGATCGTGTTCCCCTTATCATGGGATTCTCATCAATACGGACGTGGGTAACCCAACCGCGCCATCAATTACAGCGCCTGGGGAATAAGCGGTTTTGCTAGGCAAGTGGGAAGGCACATCGCCTCTACCGCCCATATAAAAGGGACAAACATTTACTTTCTTTCACCCACGCCTTCTTCCTCCTCGCTTACCCATTCCCGCACACTCGAGCTCTAGCGCCCAAGCTCGCATTCTTCTTATCGAACCACTCCAAGCATGTCTGGAGCAGGAGGCAATTGGATGGTCTCCTCTGTCATGGAGGAGAACATCAAAGAGTTACGGGAAGCCGGATACCTGGCTGCGGATATCGTGCACCGGCTGCCGAATGCGGGGCAGATCGTCCCAACGCCTGAACCCCATGAGAGGGTAGTTTTTCTTACCCATTTCGTCCGCGGACTGGGATTCCCTCTCCACCCGTTTGTCTGTGGGCTCATGTTCTACTACGGGCTGGATTTTCATGATCTAGCCCCCAATTTCATCCTCAACATCTCGACGTTTATCGTCGTGTGCGAGGCCTTCCTCCGCATCAGGCCCCACTTCGGCCTATGGCTAAAACCCTTCAATGTCAAACTGAAGGTGGTGGGAGGCCAGCAAGCAGAGTGCGGAGGCGCCATGGTGGGCAAGATGCCTAATGTCACCTGGCTCGAGGGCACCTATGTGGATACCATAAAGGGGTGGCAATCGGGGTGGTTCTACATCACCGAGCCGTGTGACTCCAACTGGGTGGTGATACGTCCATTTTGAATCATGCTTTTATATCAATATTTATTGCATTATGGGCTGTTATTACACATTATGTCACAATACTTATGCCTATTCTCTCTTGTTTTACAAGGTTTACATAAAGAGGGAGAATGCCAGCAGCTGGGATTCTGGGCTGGAAAAGGAGCAAATATTAGAGACCTATTCTGCACAGCTCCAAGAGTCCTGAAACTTCACGGAAGATGTTTTCCAAATATATAAAAAATACTGAGAGTAAGAACTTCACCAGGGGGGCCACACCCTGCCCACGAGGGTGGGGGGCGCGCCCCCCTACCTCGTGGGCCCCCTGGTGGCCATCTTCTGCTATATGGAGTCTTTCGATGGGAAAAAAATCATAAGCCATCTTCTCGGACGAAACTCCGCCGCCACGAGGTGGAACCTTGGCGGAACCAATCTAGGGCTCTGGCGGAGCTGTTCTGCCGGGGAAACCTCCCTCCCGGAGGGGGAAATCATCGCCGTCGTCATCACCAACGCTCCTCTCATCGGGGGAGGGCAATCTCCATCAACATCTTCATCAGCACCATCTCATCTCAAAACCCTAGTTCATCTCTTGTATCCAATTCTTGTCTCCAAGTCCAGGATTGGTGCTAGTAGGTTGCTAGTAGTGTTAATTACTCCTTGTAGTTGATGCTAGTTGGTTTAATTGGTGGAAGATCATATGTTCAGATCCTATATGGATATTAATACCCCTCTGATTATGAACATGTTTATGCTTTGTGAGTAGTTACTTTTGTTCCTGAGGACATGGGAGAAGTCTTGCTATTAGTAGTCATGTGAATTTGGTATTCGTTCGATATTTCGATGAGATGTATGTTGTCTCTCCTGTAGTGGTGTTATGTGAACGTCGACTACATGACACTTCACCATTATTTGGGCCTAGAAGAAGGCATTGGGAAGTAATAAGTAGATGATGGGTTGCTAGAGTGACAGAAGCTTAAACCCTAGTTTATGCGTTGCTTTGTAAGGGGCTGATTTGGATCCATATGTTTCATGCTATGGTTAGGTTTACCTTAATACTTTTGTTGTAGTTGCGGATGCTTGCAATAGAGGTTAATCATAAGTGGGATGCTTGTCTAAGTAAGGACAGCACCCAAGCACCGGTCCACCCACATACCAAATTATCAAAGTACCGAACGCGAATCATATGAATGTGATGAAAACTAGCTTGACAATATTCCCATGTGTCCTCGGGAGCGCTTTACATCATATAAGAGTTTGTCCAGGCTTGTCCTTTGCTACAAAAAGGATTGGGCCACCTTGCTGCACTTTATTTACTTTTGTTACTTGTTGCTCGTTACAAATTATCTTATCACAAAACTATCTGTTAGAACTTATTTCAGTACTTGTAGAGAATACCTTGCTGGAAACCGCTTATCATTTCCTTCTGCTCCTCGTTGGGTTCGACACTCTTACTTATCGAAAGGACTACGATAGATCCCCTATACTTGTGGGTCATCAAGACTCTCTTCTGGCGCCGTTGCCGGGGAGTGAAGCGCCTTTGGTAGGTGGAATTTGGTAAGGAAAAATTTATATACTGTGCTAAAATTTACTGTCACTTGTTACCATGGAAAATAATCCTCTGAGGGGCTTGTTCGGGGTATCTTCACCCCGACCAGTAGAGCAAAGAGTTGCTCCTCAACCTACTGAACCTACTGAAAATGAAAATGAAAATGTTTGCTTTGAAGTTCCTTCGGGTCTGATAGAAAAACTGCTAGCTAATCCTTTTTTGGGAGATGGAACAAAACATCCTGATGAACATCTGATATATGTGGACGAAGTTTGTGGATTATTTAAGCTTGCAGGTGTACCCGGAGATGTTGTTAAGAAGAAGGTATTCCCCTTATCTTTGAGGGGAGATGCATCTACATGGTATAGGCTATGTGATGATATGAGGTCTTGGAATTATAAACGATTGAAATTGGAATTTCTTCAGAAGTTTTATCCTATGCATCTTGTTCACCGTGATCACAATTATATATATAATTTTTGTCCTCGCAAAGGAGAAAGCATCGCTCAAGATTGGGGAGGCTTAAATCAATGTTATATTCATGCCCCAATCATGAGCTCTCAAGAGAAATGATTATTCAAAAAAATTATGCCCGGCTTTCTGGTAACAATCGCACCATGCTTGATACTTCTTGTGCTGGCTCTTTTATGATGAAGACTATTGAATTCAAATGGGATTTATTGGAAAGAATTAAACATAACTCTGAAGATTGGGACCTCGACAATGGTAAGGAGTCAGGTATGACACCTAGTTTTGATTGTGTTAAATCTTTCATGGATACCGATATTTTTCGTAAATTTAGCACTAAATATGGACTTGACTCTGAGATAGTAGCTTCTTTCTATGAATCTTTTGCTGCCTATGTTGATCTCCCCAAGGAGAAGTGGTTTAAATATCATCCTCCCATAGAAGTAAAAGTAGCTGCACCTATTAAAGTTGAAGAAAAGACTATCACTTATAATGATCCTATTGTTCCTACTTCTTATGTTGAGAAACACCTTTCCCTGTTAGGATAAAGGATCATGCTAAAGCTTCAAATGTGGTTCGTAAAAGCAATATTAAAACATATACACCTCCTGAGCAAGTTAAAGTTGAACCTAATATTGCTATTGTTAAAGATCTCTTGTCTGATAATATAGATGGGCATGTTATTTATTTCTGTGATGAAACTGCTAGAATTGCTAAACCCTGTAATAAAGATAAACTTAGACCTGTGGTAGGCATGCCTGTTATTTCTATTAAAATAGTAGATCATTGTTATCATGGCTTATGTGATATGGGTGCCAGTGCTAGTGAAATACCTATTAGCCTTTATAGAGAAATTATGCATGATATTGCACCGGTTGAGTTAGAAGATATTGATGTCACAATTAAACTTGACAAGAGATATACTATTTCACCAATGGGAATTGTTAGAGATGTTGAAGTCTTGTGTGGGAAAACTAAATATCCTGCTGATTTTGTTGTTCTTGGTTCCCCACAAGATAGCTTTTGTCCCATTATATTTGGTAGACCCTTCTTAAATACTGTTAATGCTACCATAGATTGCAAACGAGATGTTGTCACTATCAGTTTAGATGATATGACTCATGAATTTAATTTTTCTAAATTTGGTAGACAACACCGTGAAGAAGAATTTCCTAGTAAGGATGACATAATTGGTCTTTCTTCCATTGTCGTACCTCCTAGTGATCCTTTAGAACAATACTTGCTAGACCATGAAAATGATATGTTTATGAATGAAAGAAGGGAATTAGATGAAGTATTCTTTAAACAGGAACCTATTCTGAAAAACAATTTACCTGTTGAAATCCTAGGGGATCCCCCTCCACCCAAGGGTGATCCCGTGTTTGAACTTAAACTGTTACCTGATACTCTTAAATATGCTTATCTTGATGAGAAAAAGATATATCCTGTTATTATTAGTGCTAACCTTTCAGAGCATGAGGAAGAGAGATTATTGAAAACTCTGAAGAAGCACCGCGCTGCTATTGGGTATACTCTTGATGATCTTAAGTCTTAGTCCCACTCTATGTCAACATAAAATTAATTTGGAAGAAGATGCTAAACCAGTTCGTGACCATCAACGCCGGCTGAATCCTAAAATGAAATAAGTGGTAAGAAAGGAGATACTAAAGCTCCTTGAGGCAGGTATAATTTATCCCGTTGCTGATAGTCAATGGGTAAGCCCTGTCCATTTTGTCCCTAAAAAGGGAGGTATTACTGTTGTTCCTAATGATAAAGATGAATTGATTCCTCAAAGAATTATTACAGGTTATAGGATGGTAATTGATTTCTGCAAATTAAATAAGGCTACTAAAAAGGATCATTGTCGGTGTCAAAACCGGTGGATCTCGGGTAGGGGGTCCCGAACTGTGCATCTAAGGCGGATGGTAACAGGAGGTAGGGGACACGATGTTTACCCAGGTTCGGGCCCTCTTGATGGAGGTAAAACCCTACGTCCTGCTTGATTGTTCTTGATGATATGAGTATTACAAGAGTTGATCCACCACGAGATCAGAGAGGCTAAACCCTAGAAGCTAGCCTATGGTATGATTGTATATTGTCCTACAGACTAAAACCCTCCGGTTTATATAGACACCAGAGGGGGCTAGGGTTACACAAGGTCGGTTACAAAGGAGGAGATATACATATCTGTATTGCCTAGCTTGCCTTCTACACCAAGTAAAGTCCCATCCGGACACAAGATGAAGTCTTCAATCTTGTATCTTCATAATCCAACAGTCCGGCCAAAGGATATAGTCCGGCTGTCTGGAGACCCCCTAATCCAGGACACCCTCAGTAGCCCCTGAACCAGGCTTCAATGACGTCAAGTCCGACACGCAGTATTGTCTTCGGCATTGCAAGGCGGGTTCTTCTCCAAATTTTGAAAGTTTGTCAAGTAGTGTCCGGCCCATAAATGTTGGACCTCTTGGCTTCCGCACCCAATAAGGGCTATCTTCCACGCGTCGAATGAATACGAGGAGCCAGAGAGTTTTCACATTCGCCCCCCTAGCTAGATAAATAAATTGTCTATTAAAGGAATGGGGATTCTTAGATCCAATCCATACCATCCTCCCACAGCGAGAATCCATCGAAGCGCTCTTCAAAAAAATCCACTCCAACATGGCCGACCACCGCAGCTCCTCCTCAAGCCCTCGTAGCCCTAATCCCAGTGATTGGGAGAGGTGTTCTGTCCCACACAGTCGATTAGTCGAACTGCAGACTCAGCGATTTCTCCCTCCAGCGTATATGGTTCCCGTCCGAGCCGGGCTCGCCACCTACAATGGCGGGGAGCAAGCGGAGAGCTTCCCCAGCCCCTCTACGGGGGAGCGGGTGTGCCTTACTTATTAAGGGGACTTGGATTTCCAATTCATCCATTCCTCCGTGGGCTCCTGGAGTTTTACGGCCTCCAACTGCATAATTTCACCTCTGCTTCCATATTACACATCACCGGCTATGTTGCCCTTTGCGAGTTATTCCTGGGCTGCGAAGCTCATTTTGAGCTGTGGAAAAGGTTATTTTGCCTCATCCCCCGCACACAGAAGGGGTCACTTTATCATGTGGGCGGAGCCAAAATATCGCGCATCGCCGAAACCGGATACCTGTCCGGTACTCCAAAGAAGACGTCCAAAGACTGGCCTTCGGAATGGTTTTATATGGAGGACGCCCCCCTTCCGGACCCTGTTCGACGGGGTCTTCCTGAGTTCAACAATGCTCCTCTGAAGAAACGTCGAAGCTGGCGCCCACAGAGCCCCCAGGAGGAAGACAACGGAGAAGTCCTTTACCTGATGATCCGAATTAAAGCGCTGGCTCAATCAGGATTGAGAGTAATCGAGGTTATGTCAATATGCATAATCGGGGAGTGCAGCCACTTCAATATCGAGGGCACCCCCTGTGGTGTTTTAACGGGGAAGATGATGCCACCCGTTGTGGGCGTAAGGGACCGGACTCTGCTTCTGCTTTAGCAAAAATTCTGTCCGAGTTGTTCAAGGGAAAGGAAGAGGAGTTCATCCGCATCAAGCCACGGGATGGATTCTCCATGTACAACCCTCCAAGCTGGGTGAGTTATATCTCGTTACTCCCATTCTTCCCGCATTCTTTGTCGTAGGTACTCACCTTGCCATTTTACGGCAGGAACTGCGGAAAGCTATAAGGGAGGTCAACAACCCATCTCCACAACCAGAGGACCCTGACCGGGCCCTCGGTCCCGGACTCGAAGAAGATCTGGACATATTCGTGGAGCTGATAGACAGGTAGTTCTATCAATTGAGTTGTGATGACTCCATGGTGGCCACGACTATCCCGGACTGCTCCGTGCGTCGCATGTAAGAAAAACCAAAATCCCAACTCCAAAAAGTAGGATCCCCGTTTTTGACACTTCACCTACCATATACATATGGTGTTTTACAGGGAAGGCATTTGGGACGCCGTGCCGAACCCGCAGCAACTCGACAACAAGAGGCACCGAGGCTGGGTAGGCCAAAAAGGAAGGCGGTCAGGACGGAGACGCCGGCACAGAGGTATGACAAAAAACCCCGCTCCATGGTTGTCGTCTTTCTCAAAATGTAATGACATCCATGTTTCTTTAATAGAAAAAACGCTCACCGGAATATGTCCGGAGAGGCTGCCGATCACGCTTCCACCAGTCGGGCTCCAGGGCCGGACATCGAGGTGGAAGCCGACATGGGGCGGACGCCAGATACTCCTCCTACAAAGGATGCAGATAGACTGTCCGCTACAAATTCAGAAGTGGAGAGCGCCATGGATCATAGGCGTCGCCAGGCCGTATTCCGTGACGCTTGCTTCTCACCAGAGGCATTTTGAGGCCTTCAATTCTGGAGACGCGTACCTCCGTGCTGCTCAAAATGGTCTAGCCAGAGCCATGCACCAGTATGTAAGGGATGTATGGGTAAGAAAATCTGACGATTATATGTATCAATAGCCCCTGAGACTTGAAACAGTTGACGCACCTGATTTAAGGATCATTATTTGTGTAGGTTCTTATGGAGAAGAATTCCCAACTGTCTCAAGACTGGACGAGTGCAAGGCCCAGCTGGAATCCGATGTTGCCGCATTGAAGGAGTCCAAGAAGGGTCCCCTTGGTAACTCTTTTGTCTATTGCAAAGAATATCAGTACCAGGTAGTATGCGGCGTATATGCACACCTAACAATAGATGTTGCAGGTGGCCCCGGAGTGAATCCGGAGGCCGTGGAGGCGGAGACGGCACGTGATGATCGACAGCAAAGTGCTGGCAAGCGCGTGCTGACGCGAGTTAGGCAGGAGAAAAATGATCTCCAAGATGCCAATATCCGGCTGGGCATGGAACTGAAGGATGTCCTAGCCTAGCTTGCAGACTCCATGAAGGAGAATAAACGGCTTCAGCGCGGCATTTTTAGTAAGTGCTTGAACAAACTTTTTAAAGGAGTTCGGCGAAGAAGCCTGCTAACAGTGTTCTATCTGCAGGTATGCTGACGGGTCGTTTCCACAGAGGAGATGCCCGGGTCCTCGGGTGATCTTCTGTCAGAGCTCTCACAACTGCATGAACAAGTTCGGCAGGTGTGCAGAGTATTGCCTAAGCCTTGTGGCCGTCCGCGTCCCCGCCAGGAGGCATGGAGGAGCTTATAGAGAAGTTTAAGGGAGCGCAGCAGCACTTCTGATTATGGAAGATATCAGCCTGCCGACAAGGTGCACGGGAAGCCTGGGCTATGGTAAAGACACGATATACCAAGGCTGACCCAAACTACATGGCCGAGGTCGGACCTGTGGGGCCCGATGGGAAAGAGATCCCCATTAGTTTAGTGTATGATCAAGTAGAATTAGCCACAAAGTATTCCCAACAGGATTGTAGGCTAGACAGCCTATTGGATGGTATAGAAGAAGAATTTATTCAGTCTTAGTGACTGTGTACTTCAAGTGACATATGTAATGTCCCTAGCCGGGTTGTAAATCATTTGTCATGGCGGACCTTTTCGCTTCGACCTCTGGACCCGATAGTTCGGAGTGTATCCGAATACTCACTCGATTATATAAAAACTGGGGTATGCATGGAAACCAGGCGTAGGGGTCATAAGTGCTTGAACAGACAAGTACCCAACTAGCTATGTTATGTTACATGGATAGTGAGAAACATCTTCCAGGGAGAATAGTTCCGTTAAGGGTTCCTTTCCCTGGGTACGCATGCCCTAATGTCCATGTCCGAACTGCGAGACGCAGTCTAAAAACATCTGGGGCATGTAGTAATTTAAATGAAAGTCATCTTTTGTTCATCGGCCGAATATTCCCTTAAGAACGCTAGCTTTCGGCCTCACCCAGTCTGAGGTACACATCCGGCTGACCCGTCAGTAACAATCGCAAAGGTGCTCCCCTTATGCCCTAGCCGAATTAACGGGAACGTAGGGTATAAACACAAGAGCCAGGCAACCTAGCTTGGCCAAAACATAAGTCATATCGATGCATATAATGGAGAAAAAGATACATGCGGAAGAATAACACATGTGCGGGGCATGAAGCCCGAAAAATAATTATATTAAGCTTCTGTATAGGAAGCCCCCGGGTATATTGAGCGCGGTTAGCGCGTCAAGATTGTGTAACCAAGACACAGGTTTAGCCCTTTAGGGCTTTGAAGAAGAAAGAGAGAAAGAAAGAGAGAGAAAACAGATGTGCAAAAAATTCATGGAGGTAAGGAGACGAACATAGAGTCCGGCGCTAGGCGTAGAATCTTCGGAGTCTGGCTGCATTCCATGGGTTTGGCTCGAGTCGATTATTCGATGCATCCCGAAGATGGTACGCTCCACCGGTCAGAACCTGGTCGATAATGAAGGGACCTTCCCATTTGGGCTTGAGCTTGTTCTTTTTCTTCTCCGGCAGGCGCATAACTAGTTCATCAACGTTATAGGTTTTGGCACGCACTTCTCTGCTTTGATACCTTCGAGCCTGTTGTTGATATAATGCGGAACGGGCTTCTGCCACGTCGCGCTCCTCCTCCAGGGCATCCAAACTGTCCTGCCGATCGAGCTCGGCCTCTCTTTCTTCGTACATGCGCAATCGAGGTGAGTCATGAATTATATCGCAAGGCAGCACCGCCTCAGCGCCGTCCACCATAAAAAACGGTGTGTATCCAGTAGTGCGATTCGGCGTGGTCCGCAGCCCCCATAGTAATGAGTCGAGCTCCTCTACCCAATGGGTGTCTGATTCCTTTAAGGACCGGACTAATCTGGGTTTAATACCACTCGTGATAAGACCATTCGCTCGTTCGACTTGACCATTAGTTTGCATATGATAGACAGAAGCATAATCGAGCTTGATGCCCATGTTGCTTCACCAAAGTTTCACCTCGTCGGCTGTAAAGTTCGTGCCGTTGTCAGTGATGATGATGTGGGGGACGCCATAACAGTGTACAACCCCGGATATGAAGTCTATCACCGGTCCGGATTCAGCCATTTTGACAGGTTTGGCTTCTATCCATTTGGTGAATTTGTCCACCATGACCAGTAAGTATTTTCTCTTATGGGTTCCCCCTTTGAGGGGTCCGACCATATCGAGCCCCCAGACCGCAATGGGCCAAGTAATGGGGATTGTTTGGGGGCGGTAGGTGGCATGTGGCTTTGGTTTGCAAAAGGATGGCAACCAACACAATGTTGAACCAGATGTTCTGCATCTGCCCGGGCCGTCGGCCAATAAAAACCTATACAGAAGGCCTTACTTACAAGGGCCCAGGCTGCTGCGTGGTGGCCGCTGAGTCCGGCATGGATTTCTGCCAAAAGCTTCAGCCCTTCCTCTTCGGAGATGCACCTTTGAAGGACTCTGGTTGTGCTTTTCTTATAGAACTCTCCCTCATGGACCTTATAGGCTTTAGATCGCTGCACTATGCAGCGAGCCTCATTTTGGTCCTCAAGTAATTCCTATCTAGTTAGGTAGGCCAGGAATGGTTTTGTCCACAGGGCGATGACGGCCATTATCACGTGGGCTGAAGGTGTTATTTCGGTGGCAGAGCCTCCGATTGTGTCAGAGTATTCGATATCTGCGGTTGTGGCCAGGTCCGAACTATTTTTGCCGGTGTCCCCTTCCCATACCACGGATGGTTTAAACAGTCTTTCCAGGAAGATGTTTGGTGGGACAGGGTCGCGTTTAGCGCCGATGCATGCTAGGATGTCCGCTGCCTGGTTGTTTTCCCGAGACACATGGTGGAATTCCAGCCCCTCGAACCGGGCTGACATTGTGAGGACGGCGTTGCGATATGCCGCCATTTTTGGATCCTTGGCATCGAAGTCTCCATTTATTTGGGATATTCCGAGGTTCGAGTCCCCACACACCTCTAGGCGTTGGATGCCCATGCAGACCGCCATCCGGATGCCGTGTAATAGGGCCTCGTATTCGGCTGCATTATTGGAGTCCGTGTATAGTATTTGGAGCACGTATTGCACCGTGTCTCCAGTGGGGGACGTCAGGACGATGCCAGCCCCTAGACCAGCCAGCATTTTAGAGTTGTCGAAGTGCATGATCTAATTGGAGTATGCGCCATACTCTTTAGGGAGTTCGGCTTCTGTCCATTCGGCCACGAAATCGGCCAGTACTTGCAACTTAATGGCTCGTCATGGCTTATATGTTATGTCGAACGAGAGGAGATCGATGGCCCATTTGGCAATCTGACTTGTGGCATCACGGTTGTTTATTATGTCATTGACTAGTACTTCGGATGCCACCGTAATCGAACACTCTTGAAAGTAGTGTCGTAATTTCCGGGATGCCATAAATACCGCGTATGCTATCTTTTGGTAATGTGGGTACCGTGATTTGCATGGAGTGAGGACGGTGGATACATAATATACCGGCTTTTGAAGCGGGAATTTATGTTTGTCCATCTCTCGTTCGACGACGAGCACTGCGCTTACGACTTGGTGAGTTGCCGCTATATATAATAGCATTAGTTCGCCAACAGTTAGCGCGGCCAGGATTGGGTTGGCGGCCAGGATGGCTTTGATTTCTTCCAGTCCGACCATGGCTGCGTCCGTCCAGTCGAAGTGTTCGGTGCGTCGAAGAAGGTGATAAAGGGGAAGTGCCTTTTCTCCTAATCGGGAGATAAAGTGGCTTAAAGCCGCCACGCATCCAGTCAATTTCTGGATTTGCTTGAGGTCAGTTGGGATAGCCAACTATGACAGAGCTCAGATTTTAGCCGGATTTGCTTCAATTCCTCTACTAGAGACGATGAAGCCCAGGATCTTTCCGGCGGGAACACCGAAAACGCATTTTTCCGGATTGAGCTTAATGTCGTATGTTCGGAGATTGGTGAACGTGAGCCTCAAGTCGTCTATTAAAGAGTCAACATGTCTGGTTTTAATGACCACATCGTCTACATATGCCTCCACAGTCTTACCGATCTGCTTTTCCAGATATGTCTGGATCATGCGCTGATATGTTGCGCCGGCATTTTGAGCCCAAAGGGCATTGTGTTAAAGCAGAAGGGAACGTATGGTGTTATAAATGCCATTGCTGCTTGATCAGACTCCGCCATCTTAATCTGGTGGTAACCGGAGTATGCGTCGAGGAAGCACAATGATTCGTGTCCTGCGGTAGCGTCGATGATTTGATCAATGCGAGGGAGTGGGAAGGAATCCTTTGGGCAAGCCTTGTTAAGGTCTTTGAAGTCGACACATAGGCGCCAGGATTTCTCCTTCTTTGGTACCATCACCAGGTTTGCTAGCCAATCTGAATGTTTTATTTCTTTAATGAATCCGGCTTCCAGTAGCTTGGCCAGCTCCTCTCCCATGGCTTGTCGCTTAGGTTCAGAGAAACGCCGAAGAGTCTGCTTGACCGTCTTGAATCCTTTTAGAATATTAAGACTATGCTCGGCCAATCTGCGTGGGATTCCTAGCATGTCTGAAGGATGCCAGGCGAATATATCCCAATTCTCGAATAGAAACTCCCGTAGTGCGGCATCTACAGTGGGGTCTACACTACTAGGAAAATGCTTACCAGTAGCGCTGGTTTTTGAGCTACCAGTAGTGCGGGAACCAGCGCTACTGCTAGGGCGCTACAGCTATCATTTTGCAGTAGCGCGTTTCTAAACAAGCGTTGTAGCTAAAATACTTAGTAGTAGCGCCTCTTTCTCTACCAATGCTACTACTATGATCACATAGTAGTAGCACCCTATTTTCTCCCCGCGCTACAACTAGGTAAATAGAAATAAAAAATAAAAAAAAGAGTCAGAGGCAATATTCATTTAAATCAAGACAAGTCCAGTGCAAATAAACTAAGTTCACAGAACCATCTCACAAGAATTAACGACAAATACCACATTTAATATAACCACACAATCTCACAAACTCATATATAGTAGTCAACAATGCATGGATAGATCATAGTTGATAAGTCTACTAGGTAGTCATACTAGCATATATATGGTTCAGCATCCACACGCATGAATGGATAGATATCACAAGCATATGTAGTTCTAGATGATATCGATGACGACCATCATCCTCAAGCCTGGGCGGTGGGTGTTCCTGATAGTAATTAGGATTGCCTGTCCAACATGAAGATTCTTGCTGACGAGATCTTCCACCCAACCGAGCTGAAGTGTGTGCGACCATCCGTGTCCACGCCGTACACATAAGTGGTGATGGAGCCCCTCGCGGTAAGGCGTATTGCAGCAGAGCCTTCTTCATCAGGCTTGATACAAAAACTCTCAGATAGGCTCTTTGGCAATTTCTGAATAAGAAAAACATATCAATTAATAAGTAGCCTCACACATTCTACACTATCAAAAGACAATACTACATTTCTACACTAAGTATAACAATAAAGCATATATATCATTGGATTCACTAAGCATATAAGATTCACTAAGCATATATATCATCGGACTCTACACTAAGTATAACAATAAAGCATATATATCATTGGATTCACTAAGCATATAAGATTCACTAAGCATATATATCATCGGATTCACTAAGCATATAGATCATCGGATTTATTGAGTATATAAGATTCACTAAGCATATATGTCATCGGACTCTACACTAAGTATAACAATAAAGCATATCAAAAAATTACTACAGTAAATGCAACATATCATGATATGCCGATCAACCATGGTACTTGTCAGGCGGGTCACGAATGGCACCCCGACAAAGTCAGCACGTGGCGGAATGATGTCCCATAGGTTGCACACCTCCTCCTCGCTCAACTTCATTCTTTGAGCTACGATGGAATCACCGAGTGGGTCGTCATCATCCTCATCATCCTCATAATCTTCTGCTTTGTTGACATAAATCACGGCCAGCTTGGGTCTTTCAGCTCTGAAGGAGAAGTTGATCAACTCACCATCGGTGATACGCATGTGGTTGATGAAACAAACCCATCCATCTCCTCCCACCCACGTCATCTTTCGTCCTTTCTCGATCTCCATAGTGTAGGGGCCCCCAGGAGCCTCAAAGGTCACAGAGTCTCCAGTCAGATTGTTGAATTCTAACCTCACATTGCATGGGATGATCTGTGTACAAAAAGCAAAATGATATATACATGATGCATTAATGCCAATAACACTAACAACAAAATAGTAGTTACTAGTTTCATCTAATTTATTACCGCCGCATGAAGAAAAATATACTCAAAGTAGATGCCAAATAGCGTGCCAGTTGCAAGGCTGCTGGCGCACCTTGACTTGCACCGTCTACATGGTGGTGGTGGTGGTGGTGGTGGCGCCATTTCCCTAAAGCAATATGAGTAAAGGATTAACAATCCAAAAAGTAAACATAAAGTTTTCATAGCTAGAGTTCACATGGCAAGCAAAATAACAACTAAAAAGTAAACATCAAGTTCAGTCCAGGGGAACACTTTATCTATTCCCACATCCAAAAGTTGAACCAGCTTAGAATCTTCCAGAACACAGTAAGTAAACATCCGTTCCACCTTTGGCATCAGATGCGCAATAATTAAAACTATAAAAGGCAAACACCCCCCTTTTCGATCAGATACAACTCTCTGTCTATCTGTATTTTCTTTTTATGAAATTTACCACAAATGGGCTCACTAACAGCATCATAAGAACTTAGCAATTTGAGCATCACCACATACAGATACTCTCTTCAAGCTAAAAAAGAGTATTTAATCAAGCATTGATTTTTCCATGAAACCACATAACAGTGAGGGCTTCTTGGTCATATCTTTATGTGCATCAACAAAGAAGCTAGTGGCAGTAGCCAAGAATTGAAACCCTCAACCGTTGCTGTCATATCAGAGCTAAAAAATGCTCACGATTCTACGGTTGAGCACTATGGTTGTTCCAGTGAAGGAATGACAAGTAGTTACAAGTACTACATCAATGATCCTAAATGTCGGAAACAATAGTCACGACATAGGCGCCCCCTCTCTAAACCCTAGAACACTAGGCACCGCCGCCGCCACCACTCCTCCACGGGCAGCAGCCAAGAATTGAAACCCAAGTTTCAATTATATGTGCTAAAAGCCTCTACTTCTCTAGCTACTTCTCTCTACTCTCTCCTAAGTTTTGGTGAGCAACAAAAAGCCTCTACTTCTCTCACCTAACCCCTCTCTCTACTCTCTCCCCAATCATGCGAGGAGCATGTCGCATCGAAGCGCGGAGCCACCATGCAATCCCTAAATCCCAAAACATGGCGAGCCACCGCGGCAAATCGATTGGAGCCTAGCTAGTGTGGCGTGCGCAGGGAGGAGGAGATTGAGGGGGACTTACGGGGCTGGAGCGTCAGAGTAGGCGAGAGGCGATCGCGCGTGGTGGTGGCACACGGCACCGTCGACGGGGGTGAGGCGGCGGGGGACGAACCCTAACCGCAGCGGCGGCGTCGGGCTGAGGGGATCGATTGTGAGAGTGTGAGGGGGTGTGGGGGCGCTCGGGCCGGTTTTCTTTTGCTCTAGTAGTAGCGCTGTTTAGAGGCCGGCGCTACTGCTAAGCCCACCAGCTGTAGCGCCCGTTCAAAACAAACGCTATAGCTAAGTGGGCTATTGCTTTTGCCCTGCGGCCCATCTAACAGTAGCGTGGCCCAAGCAAACAAATGCTGCTGTTATATATTAGTAGTAGCGTGTTTCCTACCCGGCGCTACTGCTAAATACTAGTAGCGTAGGGTCATAAACAGGTGCTACTGGTAAACTTCTATCTATAAGCATTTTCCTAGTAGTGCTAACTGTGCCCCAATGGATGCTGTTTTTGTAGGGTCCGTTGGATGGACTTGGAATTTAACTATTCCATCCGCTGGTTTAAAGGAGGTGGAATTGGACCTTTGTCTAGTATCACATCGTCCATGTCCACTGTGGAGCGCAGTGCGGTTAACTCCTCCGCCACAAGGGCTTCAGATCATGCCTCCGGGACTAGTGCGGCTATTTTGTTCTCGACGCGGAGTGCTATGTCCGGATCACTAGCTAGAGTGATAATTACCTTGGGTTCGGGCATTTTGAGCTTCATGTACCCGTAATGGGGTATGGCTTGAAAAATCGTGAATGCCTCCCACCCTAGAAGGGCGTGGTATCCGCTACTGAATGGGGCCACTTGGAATGTAATTTCTTCGGACCTGTAATTCTCCGGAGTACCGAATACCACATCAAGTGTGATTTTCCCAGCGCAACGTGCCTCCCGACTAGGGATGATTCCTCGGAAAGTCGTACTGCTTTGCTCAATACGGTTGCTGTCTATGTCCATTTTTTGTAGAGTTTCCTCATAGATGAGGTTTAATCCGCTGCCGCCATCCATGAGCACCTTAGTGAGCCGAAAGCCATCCACAATTGGACTGAGGACCAAAGAGCTGGTGCTCGGGCTGTTTGGAATTTAGGTTCATCACTGGCGTTGAAGGTGATAGTCGTGTCGCTCCATGGATTTATTGCTGCCACATGGCAGACTTCGGCAAGGCCGCGGAGTGCTCGCTTATGCCTATTATTTGAGGCGAAGATCTCGAAGACCGTTAATACTATGTTTTATCCGTGGGAAGGTGCTTTGAGGTATTTTGGGTGAGAAAATCCTCACCGCTTTTGGCCACCTGCCGGAGTACCCAACATGCTCTAAGGCTGTGTGTTGATATGGTATTCGCTATACTATGGATTTTGCAGGGCCCGTTGAGCCATCCCTCCAATATGGTTCCACGCCCTATATTGGGCTTTTGCTTCTTTGTAATTGAGTTGGGCGACTTATGAGAGTGCTCCCTTTTAGTTTGGACTAGGAGTTTTGTCAGAGCCCCAAAATTGCGTTTGGGTTTTCCAGGCACTTTCCATCGCACAGTATTTCCGTACTATGTCCGCCAAGTCAGTGAAGTGTGCTATGTCGCGGCGACTTATGGCGTTGAGGACTCCCTTGTCCGTGCAATTGTTGCAAAAGAACGAAATTGCATCTTCCTCGCGGCAGTCCTTGATCTTGTTCATTACAAGGAGGAATATGGCCCAATAGCGATGTACTGTCTCTTGGGGCGCTTGCCTAATATGGGAAAGATAGTTTGTATCTGGGTGGGTGGGTGGATTTAAGTCCAGACCTTGACCCAATCTGTGATCCCGGGGTAGGGGAGTTTCCGATCTTGGAAGTTCGGGCTCCGGGATGTTGCCCTGAGGGTTCCGTATGCGGCCTGATTCTGGATTTAGGGTTAGGGTGGCGTCCTCCCATGAGCGAGTATCCTGTTCGGAGAGCTCGGGAATCCGGACATAGTTCATCCTCAGGATAGAGGGAGAATCATCGCATTGCTCCTCCACCACCGCTATCAGATGGGTGATCGACGGAGAGTTAATCTCCCTTTGGTCGGGTTTAAGCCCGATCCGATCGTAGTCCGTAGTGACTCCAAGAGCGGCAATGCGATCCAATAGCTCATTCAAAGAGGAGAGCTCCATTGGATCCATCTGCTCGGCAAATTTTGAGCCGATGTGGAGGCTATTTTCGATGACCCGAGAGGTCATCGTCGGCGCAGCGGCCGAACGGGTGGTCATGACGAAGCCGCCTAGTCGGAGAGTTTGGCCTACAGCCAGGGATCCCCCAGAGGTGATGTTGTCCTTGATCTCTGATGTCTACTACACAACCTTCTTCTTGTAGACGTCGTTGGGCCTCCAAGTGCAGAGGTTTGTAGGACAGTAGCAAATTTCCCTCAAGTGGATGACCTAAGGTTTATCAATCCGTAGGAGGCGTAGGATGAAGATGGTCTCTCTCAAGCAACCCTGCAATAAAATAACAAAGACTCTCTTGTGTCCCCAACACACCCAATACAATGGTAAATTGTATAGGTGCACTAGTTCGGCGAAGAGATGGTGATACAAGTGGTATATGGATGGTAGATAATAGTTTTTGTAATCTGAAAATATAAAAACAGCTAGGTAACGAATGATAAAAGTGAGCGTAAACGGTATTGCAATGCTAGGAAACAAGGCCTAGGGTTCATACTTTCACTAGTGCAAGTCCTCTCAACAATAATAACATAATTGGATCATATAACTATCCCTCAACATGCAAAAAAGAGTCACTCCAAAGTCACTAATAGCGGAGAACGAACGAAGAGATTATGGTAGGGTACGAAACCACCTCAAAGTTATTCTTTCCAATTAATCCGTTGGGCTATTCCTATAAGTGTCACAAACAGCCCTAGAGTTCGTACTAGAATAACACCTTAAGACACAAATCAACCAAAACCCTAATGTCACCTAGATACTCCATTGTCACCTCAAGTATCCGTGGGCATGATTATACGATATGCATCACACAATCTCAGATTCATCTATTCAACCAACACAAAGGACCTCAAAGAGTGCCCCAAAGTTCTACCGGAGAATCACGACGAAAACGTGTGCCAACCCTTATGCATAGGTTCATGGGCGGAACCCGCAAGTTGATCACCAAAGCATACATCAAGTGAATCACGTGATATCCCATTGTCACCACAGATATCCACGGCAAGACATACATCAAGTGTTCTCAAATCTTTAAAGACTCAATACGATAAGATTACTTCAAAGGGGAAACTCGATTCATAACAAGAGAGAAGAGGGGGAGGAGAAACATAAGATCCAACTATAATAGCAAAGCTCGCGATACATCAAGATCGTGCCAAATCAAGAACACGAGAGAGAGAGATCAAACACATAGCTACTGGTACATACCCTCAGCCCCGAGGGAGAACTACTCCCTCCTCGTCATGGAGAGCACCGGGATGATGAAGGTGGCCACCGGAGAAGGATTGCCCTCTCCGGCAGGGTGCCGAAACGGGTCTAGATTGGTTTTCGGTGGCTACGGAGGCTTCTGGCGGCGGAACACCCGATCTAATGTCCTCTCTGGAAGTTTTAGGGTACGATGATATATATGGGTGCAGGAAGTACGTCGGAGGAGCCACGGGGCCCCACGAGGCAGGGGGCGCGCCCTAGGGGGGGTGGGCACGCCCCCCACCCTCGTGGATAGCTCCTGTATCTTCTGACGTGGGGTCCAAGTCCATCAGGTGTGTTTCCTTCCAAAAATAACTTCTCTAGTTGATTTCGTTCCGTTTTGACTCTGTTTGATATTCATTTTCTTCGAAACACTAAAATAGGCATAAAACAGCAAACCTGGGTTGGGCCTCCAGTTAATAGGTTAGTCCCAAAAGTAATATAAAAGTGGATAATAAAGCCCAATATTGCCCAAAACAGTAGATAATATAGCATGGAGCAATCAAAAATTATAGATACGTTGGAGACGTATCAAGCATCCCCAAGCTTAATTCCTGCTCGTCCTCGAGTAGGTAAATGATAAAAAAGATAATTTTTGATGTGGAATGCTAGTTGGCATAATTTCAATGTGATTCTTCTTAATTGTGGAAAGAATATTCAGATCCATAAGATTCAAGACAAAAGTTTAATATTAACATAAAAACAATAATACTTCAAGCATACTAACTAAGCAATTATGTCTTCTCAAAATAACATGGCCAAAGAAAGCTATCCCTACAAAATCATATAGTCTGGCTATGCTCTATCTTCACCACACAAAATATTTAAATCATGCACAACCCCAATGACAAGCCAAGCAATTGTTTCATACTTTTGATGTTCTCAAACTTTTTCAATCTTCACGCAATACATGAGCGTGAGCCATGGATATAGCACTATAGGTGGAATAGAGTGGTGGTTGTGGAGAAGACAAAAAGGAGAAGATAGTCTCACATCAACTAGGCGTATCAACGGGCTATGGAGATGCCCATCAATAGATATCAATGTGAGTGAGTAGGGATTTCCATGCAGCGAATGCACTAGAGCTATAAGTATATGAAAGCTCAACAAAAGAAACTAGTGGGTGTGCATCCAACTCGCTTGCTCACGAAGACCTAGGGCATTTTGAGGAAGCCCACCATTGGAATATACAAGCCAAGTTCTATAATTAAAGATTCCCACTAGTATATGGAAGTGACAACATAGGAGACTCTCTATCATGAAGATCATGGTGCTACTTTGAAGCACAAGTGTGGTAAAAGGATAGTGGCATTGTCCCTTTTTTTTATTTTTTTATTTGGCCTTTCTTTTTTTATTT
>NC_041388.1:555703610-555789338 GCF_002162155.2 Triticum dicoccoides | reverse complement strand
TGATCATCACACTTCTATTTATTTACAACTCGATACTAGAACAAAGATGACTCTATATGAATGCCTCCAGCGGTGTATCGGGATATGCAATGACTCATGAGTGACATGTATGAAAAATTATGAATGGTGGCTTTGCCACAAATACGATGTCAACTACATGATCATGCTAAGCAATATGACGATGATGAAGTGCGTCATAATAAACGGAACGGTGGAAAGTTGCATGGCAATATATCTCGGAATGGCTATGGAAATGCCATGATAGGTAGGTATGGTGGCTGTTTTGAGGAAGGATATGGTTGGTGTATGGTACCGGCGAAAGGTGCACGGTACTAGAGAGGCTAGAAATGGTGGAAGGGTGAGAGTGCGTATAATCCATGGACTCAACATTAGTCATAAAGAACTCACATACTTATTGCAAAAATCTATTAGTTATCGAAACAAAGTACTACACGCATGATCCTAGGGGGATATATTGGTAGGAAAAGACCATCGCTCGTCCCTGACCGCCGCTCATAAGGAAGACAATCAATAAATAAATCATGCTCTGACTTCATCACATAACGGTTCACCATACGTGCATGCTACGGAAATCACAAACTTCAACACAAGTATTTCCCAAATTCACAACTACTCAACTAGCATGACTCTAATATTACCATCCTCATATCTCAAAACAATCATCAAGTATCAAACTTCTCTTAGTATTCAACACACTCATAAGAGAATTTTATTATTCTTGAATACCTAGCATATTAGGATTTTAAGCAAATTACCATGCCATTAATACTCTCAGAATAATATAAGTGAAGCATGAGAGGTTATCTATTTCTTCAAAATAAACTACCACCATGCTCTAAAAGGTATAAGTGAAGCACTAGAGCAAATGACAAACTACTCCGAAAGATATAAGTGAAGATCAATGAGTAGTCAAATAATTATGCAACTATGTGAAGATTCTCTAACATTTAATAATGTCAGATCTTGGTAGTCTATTCAAACAGCAAGCAAAGCAAAATAAAATGACATCTAAGAATAGCAAATATCATGTGAAGAAGCAAAAACTTAGGATCAACCGATACTAACCGATAGTTGTTGAAGAAGAAAGGTGGGATGCCAACCGGGGCATCCCCAAGCTTAGATGCTTGAGACTTCTTGAAATATTATCTTGGGGTGCCTTGGGCATCCCCAAGCTTGAGCTTTTGTGTCTCCTTAATTCCTCTCATATCACGATCTCCCTAAATCTCAAAAGCTTCATCCACACAAAACTCAACAAGGACTCGTGAGATAAGTTAGTATAAACCATTGCAAAAACCTTATCATACTCTAATATAGCAAATCACTAAAAAATTTATTAAACATTGCATCTAAATTCCTCTTCATATTTAATGGTCCTATCCTCAAATAGAATCATTAAAGAAGCAAACATATGCAAACAATGCAAACATAACAGCAATCTGCCTAAACTGGATGGTCTGTAAAGAATGCTGCAACATCCATACTTCCCTAACTCCAAAAATTATTAAAGAAAATTCCCACTGTAGTAAATTTATCATAGCTTAATATGCAAAAGGTTTCAACATTTTATCACATTCGGACTTTTCTAGGGAATTATTGCAACAGCGGTAAACTTTCTGTTTTTAAACAGCGACATGTATACTTGTCGCATAGGCATAGTAAAGGCTATCAATGCCACTTTTATTGAAATAAAAGATTCAAAAAATTATTCTAAATAAAAGCAAGCAAATTCTAACAAAATAAATTGACGCTCCAAGCAAAACACATATCATGTGGTAAATAAAAATATAGCTCCAAGTAAAGTTACCGATGAACGAAGACGAAAGAGGGGATGCCTCCGGGGCATCCCCAAGCTTAGGCTCTTGGATATCCTGGAATATTACCTTGGGGTGCCTTGGGAATCCCCAAGATTAGGCTCTTGACACTCCTTATTCCATAGTCCATCGAATCCTTACCCAAAACTTGAAAACTTCACAACACAAAACTTAAAAGAAAACTCGTAAGCTCCGTTAGTATAAGAAATTAAATCACCACTTCAAGGTACTGTAATGAACCCATTCTTTATTTATATTGGTGTTAAACCTACTGTATTCCAACTTCTCCATGGTTTATAAACTATTTTACTAGCCATAGATTCATCAAAATAAGTAAACAACACATGAAAAACATAATGTGTCAAAAACAGAACAGTCTGTAGTAATCTGAATCAAACGTATACTTATGGAACCCCAAAAATTCTAAAATAAATTGCTGGACCTGAGGAATTTATCTATTAATCATCTTCAAAAAGAATTAACTAAATATCACTCTCTAACAAAAAATGGCAGCAATTCTCGTGAGTGCTAAAGTTTCTGTTTTTTTACAGCATGATCAACAAGACTTTCCCCAAGTCTTCCCAAAGGTTCTACTTGGCACAAACACTAATTAAAGCATAAAAACACATCTAAGCAGAGACTAGATGAATTATTTATTATTAAACAGGATCAAAAAGCAAGGAATAAAAATAAAATTGGGTTGCCTCCCAACAAGCGCTATCGTTTAACGCCCCTAGGTAGGCATGATGATTTCAACGATGCTCACATAAAAGATAAGAGTTCAAACATAAAGAGAGCATCATGAAGAATATGAATAGCACATTTAAGTCTAACCCACTTCCTATGCATAGGGATTTTGTGAGCAAACAACTTGTGGGAACAAGAATCAACTTGCATATGAAGGTAAAACAAGCATAACTTCAATATTTTAAGCACATAGAGAGGAAACTTGATATTATTGCAAGTCCTACAACTATATATTCCTCCCTCATAATAATTTTCAGTAGCATCATGAATGAATTCAACAGTATAACCAGCACCTAAAGCATTCTTTTCATGATCTACAAGCATAGAAATTTTTTTACTCTCCACTCAACAAAATAATTATCATGTGAGGCATAATCCAATTGAAAACTAAAATCATGATGACAAGTTTCATGGATATCATTACTCTTTATAGCATACAAGTCACTAATCATCATAGATAGCAACTTTGTTCTCATAATCAATTGGAACCTCTTCTGGAATAGTGGATTCATCACAAAATAAAGTCATGACCTCTCCAAATCCACTTTCATCAATATAATAATCATAAATAGGAGGAATGCTTTCATCATAATAAATTTTCTCATCAAAACTTGGGGGACAAAAAATATCATCTTCATCAAACATAGCTTCCCCAAGGTTGTGGCTTTGCATATCATTAGCATCATGGATATTCAAGGAATTCATACTAACAACATTGCAATCATGCTCATCATTCAAATATTTAGTGCCAAAGATTTTATATATTTCTTCTTCTAGCACTTGAGCACAATTATCCTTTCCATCATACTCACGAAAGATATTAAAAAGGTGAAGCGTATGAGACAAACTTAATTCCATTTTTTGTAATTTTTTTTATAAACTAAACTAGTGATAAAACAAGAAACTAAAAGAATCGATTGCAAGATCTAAAGATATACCTTCAAGCGCTAACCTCCCCGGCAACGGCGCCAGAAAATAGCTTGATGTCTACTACACAACCTTCTTCTTGTAGACGTTGTTGGGCCTCCAAGTGCAGAGGTTTGTGGGACTATAGCAAATTTCCCTCAAGTGGATGACCTAAGGTTTATCAATCCGTAGGAGGCGTAGGATGAAGATGGTCTCTCTCAAGTAACCCTGCAACCAAATAACAAAGAGTCTCTTGTGTCCCCAACACACCCAATACAATGGTAAATTGTATAGGTGCACTAGTTCGGCGAAGAGATGGTGATACAAGTGGTGTATGGATGGTAGATAATAGTTTTTTTAATATTAAAATATAAAAACAGCAAGGTAACGAATGATAAAAGTGAGCGTAAACGGTATTGCAATGCTAGGAAACAAGGCCTAGGGTTCATACTTTCACTAGTGCAAGTCCTCTCAACAATAATAACATAATTGGATCATATAACTATCCCTCAACATGCAACAAAGAGTCACTCCAAAGTCACTAATAGCGGAGAACGAACGAAGCGATTATGGTAGGGTACGAAACCACCTCAAAGTTATTCTTTCCAATCAATCCGTTGGGCTATTCCTATCAGTGTCACAAACAGCCCTAGAGTTCATACTAGAATAACACCTTAAGACACAAATCAACCAAAACCCTAATGTCACCTAGATACTCCATTGCCACCTCAAGTATCCGTGGGCATTATTATACGATATGCATCACACAATCTCAAATTCATCTATTCAACCAACACAAAGGACCTCAAAGAGTGCCCCAAAGTTCTACCAGAGAATCACGATGAAAACGTGCGCCAACCCCTATGCATAGGTTCATGGGCGGAACCCGCAAGTTGATCACCAAAACATACATCAAGTGAATCACGTGATATCCCATTGTCACCACAGATATCCACGGCAAGACATACATTAAGTGTTCTCAAATCTTTAAAGACTCAATACGATAAGATTACTTCAATGGGGAAACTCGATTCATTACATGAGAGAAGAGGGGGAGGAGAAACATAAGATCCAACTATAATAGCAAAGCTCACGATACATCAAGATCGTGCCAAATCAAGAACATGAGAGAGAGAGAGAGAGAGAGATCAAACACATAGCTACTGGTACATACCCTCAGCCCCGAGGGAGAACTACTCCCTCCTCGTCATGGAGAGCACCGGGATGATGAAGATGGCCACCGGAGAAGGATTTCCCCCTCCGGCAGGGTGCCGGAACGGGTCTAGATTGGTTTTCGATGGCTACGGAGGCTTCTGGCGGCGGAACTCCCGATCTAATGTCCTCTCTGGAAGTTTTAGGGTACGACAATATATATGGGTGCAGGAAGTA
Organism: Triticum dicoccoides; assembly: GCF_002162155.2. Lineage (NCBI taxonomy): Eukaryota > Viridiplantae > Streptophyta > Magnoliopsida > Poales > Poaceae > Triticum > Triticum dicoccoides. The sequence continues at coordinate 555,784,464 of NC_041388.1, read as the reverse complement.
TGTCGGAGGAGCCACGGGGGCCCCACAAGGCAGGGGGCGTGCCCTAGGGGGGTGGGCGCGCCCCCCACCCTCATGGGAAGCTCTTGTATCTTCTGACGTGGGGTCCAAGTCCATCAGGTTTGTTTCCTTCCAAAAATAACTTCTCCAGTTGATTTCGTTCCGTTTCGACTCCGTTTGATATTCCTTTTCTTCGAAACACTGAAATAGGCATAAAACAACAAATCTGGGTTGGGCCTCCGGTTAATAGGTTAGTCCCAAAAGTATTATAAAAGTGGATAATAAAGCCCAATATTGCCCAAAACAGTAGATAATATAGCATGGAGCAATCAAAAATTATAGATACGTTGGAGACGTATCAACAACGAGGCGAGCCGTCTTCCTTATGATGACGACACAGTGGAACTCTCAATGAAAGCACCAATGTCGGTGTCAAAACCGGCGGATCTCGGGTAGGGGGTCCCGAGCTGTGCGTCTAAGGCGGATGGTAACAGGAGGCAGGGGACACGATGTTTACCCAGGTTTGGGCCCTCTTGATGGAGGTAAAACCCTACGTCCTGCTTGATTGTTCTTGATGATATGAGTATTACGAGAGTTGATCTACCACGAGATCAAAGAGGCTAAACCCTAGAAGCTAGCCGATGGTATGATTGTATATTGTCCTACGGACTAAAACCCTCCGGTTTATATAGACACCGAAGGAGGCTAGGGTTACACAAGGTCGGTTACAAAGGAGGAGATATACATATCCGTATTGCCTAGCTTGCCTTCTACGCCAAGTAAAGTCCCATTCGGACACGAGACAAAGTCTTCAATCTTGTATCTTCATAGTCCAACAGTCCGGCCAAAGGATATAGTCCGGCTGTCCAAAGACCCCCTAATCCAGGACTACCTCAATCATTACCCCTTACCTTTTATCGATCAAATGCTAGAAAGATTGTCCAAACATCCACATTTTTGCTTTCTAGATGGTTATTTTGGTTTCTCTCAAATACCTGTGTCAGCTAAAGATCAATCAAAGACTACTTTTACATGCCCTTTTGGTACTTTTTCTTATAGACGTATGCCTTTTGGTTTATGTAATGCACCTGCTACCTTTCAAAGATGCATGATGGCTATATTCTCTGACTTTTGTGAAAAGATTTGTGAGGTTTTCATGGATGACTTTTCCATCTATGGATCTTCTTTTGATGATTGCTTGAGCAACCTTGATCAAGTTTTGCAGAGATGTGAAGAAACTAATCTTGTCTTGAATTGGGAAAAGTGTCACTTTATGGTTAATGAAGGTATTATCTTGGGGCATAAAGTTTCTGAAAGGGGTATTGAAGTTGATAAAGCCAAGGTTGATTCTATTGAAAAGATGCCATGTGCCAAGGACATTAAAGGTATAAGAAGTTTCCTTGGTCATGTCGGTTTTCATAGGAGGTTCATTAAGGACTTCTCAAAAATTTCTCGGCCTCTGACTAATTTATTACAAAAAGATATACCATTTGTCTTTGATGATGATTGTGTAGAAGCATTTGAAATACTTGAGAAAGCATTGATCTCTGCACCTATTGTTCAGCCACCTGACTGGAATTTACCCTTTGAAATTATGTGTGATGCTAGTGATTATGCTATAGGTGTTGTTCTAGGACAAAGAGTTGATAAGAAACTAAATGTTATTAAATATGCTAGTAAAACTCTAGACAATGCTCAAAGAAATTATGCTACTACTGAAAAAGAATTCTTAGCAGTTGTATTTGCTTGTGATAAGTTTAGACCTTATATTGTTGATTCTAAAGTAACTATTCACACTGATCATGCTGCTATTAAATATCTTATGGAAAAGAAAGATGCTAAACCTAGACTTATCAGATGGGTTCTCTTGCTACAAGAATTTGATTTGCATATTGTTGATAGAAAAGGAGCTGAGAACCCCGTTGCAGACAACTTGTCTATGTTAGAAAATGTGCTTGATGACCCACTACCTATTGATAATAGATTTCCTGACGAGCAATTAAATGTCATAAATGCTTCTCATATTGCTCCATGGTATGCTTATTATGCTAATTACATTGTTGCTAAGTTTACACCATCTAGTTTCACATACCAACAAAAGAAAATTTTCTTCTATGATTTGAGCCATTACTTTTGGGATGACCCACATCTTTACAAAGAAGGAGTACATTGTGTTATTAGACGTTTTGTACCTGAGCATGAACAGGAACAGATCCTATGCAAGTGTCACTCCGAAGCTTTTGGAGGACACCATGCTGGAGATAGAACTGCACATAAGGTACTGCAATCTGGTTTTTTTGGCCTACTCTCTTCAAGGATGCCTGTAAGTTTGTCTTATCTTGTGATGAATGTCAAAGAATTGGTAATATTAGTAGACGTCAAGAAATGCCTATGAATTATTCACTTGTTATTGAACCATTTAATGTTTGGGGCTTTGACTATATGGGACCTTTTCCTTCCTCTAATGGTTATACACATATTTTAGTTGTTGTTGATTACGTTACTAAGTGGGTAGAAGCTATTCCAACTAGTAGTGCTGATCATAACACTTCTATTAAAATGCTTAAAGAAGTTATTTTTCCAAGAGTTGGAGTCCCTAGATATTTAATGACTGATGGTGGTTCACATTTTATTCATGGTGCTTTCCGTATAATGCTTGCTAAATATGATGTTAATCATAGAATTGCATCTCCTTATGACCCTCAGTCTAGTGGTCAAGTAGAATTGAGTAATAGAGAACTCAAATTAATTTTGCAAAAGACTGTTAATAGGTCTAGAAAGAATTGGTCCAAGAAACTTGATGATGCATTATGGGCCTATAGAACTGCATATAAAAACCCTATGGGTATGTCTCCGTATAAAATGGTCTATGGAAAAGCATGTCACTTACCTCTCGAACTAGAACACAGGGCTTATTGGGCTATTAAAGAACTTAATTATGATTTTAAACTTGCCGGTGAGAAGAGGTTATTTGATATTAGCTCACATGATGAATGGAGAACCCAAGCCTACAAAAATGCATGACAAAAGGATACAAAAGCGTGAGTTTAATGTAGGTGATTATGTATTGATATACAACTCTTGTTTAAGATTTTTTGCAGGAAAACTTCTCTCTAAATGGGAATGTCCTTACGTTATCGAGGAGGTCTACCGTTCCGGTGCCATAAAATCAACAACTTCGAAGGCACAAATCCGAAGGAGGTGAACGATCAAAGAATCAAACACTATATCTCAGGTAGTCCCATAAATGTTGAAACCAATGTTATTGAAACCGTAACCCTGGAGGAATACATAAGGGGCACTTTCCGGAACCTTTCAGACTCCAAAAAGGGGTAGGTATGTGGTACGGTAAGTAAACCGACTCCAAAACAGTTTTTAAGGCAATATTTCTCTGTTTTGGAATATTTAGAAAAATAGAAAAATAAGCAGCAGTCCGGGAAGGACACAAGGGCTCCACGAGGGTGGAGGGCGCGCCCTACCCTACCGGGCGCGGCCCCCTACCTCGTGGGCACCTCGTGTGCTCTCCGGACTCCATTTTCGTACACGACACGTATTTTGGTCGATAAAAATTCACTATATAATCTCCCGGAGGTTTTGACTCCCGTATCACGCAAAAATCTCTTGCATTTGTTTTGAGCCATTTTGCTGCAGATGGAGCAACATATCGTCCCAGGATTCGAAAGGAGGAAGCTATGTAGCTGATTACCTTGCATATCCTAAGGTCTATGGGGATGTGGAGCATTGTGGTTGGACTATGGAAGAAGTAGAAGACTATGAACCCAAGGGAAAGGAGGAGACGAGCTCAGATGAAGATGAAGTCCCACTACCTCGACCTGGGGACATGCATGTGGAGTTCAAAAAGTCAAGTCTCCCGGATAGAGTAAATAAACCTAAGATCGAGTTCATCCCTTTTAGCCTCTTGCAAGAAAACAAGCAGGAACTATGCAAAAAGATACTGAGCCTGGAACAGGAGATCGAGGACCTAAGGGACCAAAATTCTGTCCTCAAACACAAATTAAGGAAGAAGCCTACGCCATCAACAAAATCACCACCGTCTCCACCAACAAAGAATAATTGAGTATCTAGTATGGGCACTCCACTTGGCAACTGCCAAGCTTGGGGGAGTGCCCCGGTATCGTATCACCATCACTTTTATCTTTACCGTTTTTCTTAGTTCGATCCTTTTGGTAGTATCTTGATCTAGTAGAAAAAAGTTCTTAGTGTGATCTAGTCGTGAGTTTTGCTTTATTATCCTTCTATGTAATCGAGTCCGTGAGCTATATATAATAAAGATTAGTGTTGAGTCAAGGGCTTGATTATGTTGCCATGATCCTAAGTGAATAAAAGAAAAGAGAAAGAAATAAAAAGAAACAAAGAGATCATGTGAGTCTTATGGAGAGTAATGAGCTCACATAGAAAGAGTATGATGAATAAAAGTTGGTGAGGCTTGACAAACACAGTTTTGGTCATCGTTGCAATTAATAGGAAGTAATAAAGAAAGAGAGGTCTTCACATATAAATATACTATCTTGGACATCTTTTATGATTGTGAGCACTCATTAAAATATGACATGCTAAAGAGTTGACATTGGACAAGAAAGACAACATAATGGGTTATGTTTTCTTACATCTGAGATGAATTATATTGTCTTGGATCTTCCAACATGATGAGCTTGCCTTTCCCCCTCATGCTAGACAAATTCATTGCACCAAGTAGAGATACTACTTGTGCTTCCAAATACCCTCAAACCAGTCTTGCCATAAGAGTCCACCATATCTACCTATGGATTGAGTAAGATCCATCAAGTAAGTTGTCATCGGTGCAAGCAATAAAAATTGCTCTCTAAATATGTATGATTGATTGGTGTGGAGGAAATAAGCTTTATACGATCGTGTGATATGGAAGTAATAAAAGCGACACACCGCATATTAAAGGTCCATATCACAAGTGCCAATATAAAGTGACATTCTTTCGCATTAAGATTTTGTGCATCCAACCATAAAAGCGCATGACAACCTCTGCTTCCCTCTGCGAAGGGCCTATCTTTTACTTTTATCTCCTACATTGCATAAGAGTCATGGTGATTTTCACCCTTCATTTTTACACTTTATCCTTTGGCAAGCACAATATGTTGGAAAGATCCTGGTATATATGGCTAATTGGATGTGAGTTTTCATGAACTATTACTGTTGACATTACCCTTGAGGTAAAACGTTGGGAGGCAAAACTATAAGCCCCTATCTTTCTCTGTGTCTGATTAAAACTCCATACCCGTAAGTATTGCATGAGTGTCAGCAATTGTGAAAGATTATATGATAGTTGAGTATGTGGACTTGCTGAAAAGCTCTTATACATTGACTCTTTCCTATGTTATGATAAATTGCAATTGCTTCAATGACTCAGATTGTAGTTTGTTAGTTTTCAATGAAGTTTACGATTCATACTTGATATTGTGATTGAATTATTACTCTAGCATTAGAGATTATATGACAAGAATTATATAAGTTGTTGTTCTAAGAATGATCATGATGCCCTCATGTCCGTATTTTATTTTTATCGACACCTCTATCTCTAAACATGTGGACATATTTTTTGATTTCGGCTTTTCGCTTGAGGACAAGCGAGGTCTAAGCTTGGGGGAGTTGATACGTCCATTTTGCATCAGGCTTTTATATCAATATTTATTGCATTATGGGCTATTATTTGATACGTCTCCAACTTATCTATAATTTTTTATTGCTCCATGCTATATTATCTACTGTTTTAGGCAATATTGGGATTTATTATCCACTTTTATATTACTTTTGGGACTAACCTATTAACCGGATGTCCAGCCCAGATTTGCTGTTTTATGCCTATTTCAGTGTTTTGAAGAAAAGGAATATCAGACGGAGTCGAAACGGAACGAAATCAACTGGAGAAGTTATTTTTGGAACGAAAGCCACCCGATGGACTTGGACCCCACGTCAAGGAAGGAACGAGGTGCTCACGAGGGTGGGGGCTCCCCCCCTACGGCATGCCCCCCTGCCTCGTGGGGCCCTCGTGGCTCCCCTGACATGCTTCTTCTGCCTATATAACTCCATATACCCTAAAACTTCCAGAACAGAGATTAGATCGGGAGTTCCGCCGCCAGAAGCCTCCGTAGCCACCGAAAACCAATCTAGACCCGTTCCGGCGCACTGCCGGAGGGGGAAATCCTTCCCCGGTGGCCATCTTCATCATCCCGGTGCTCTCCATGACGAGGAGGGAGTAGTTCTCCCTCGGGGCTGTGGGTATGTACCAGTAGCTATGTGTTTGATCTCTCTCTCTCGTGTTCTTGAGGTGATACGATCTTGATGTATCGCGAGCTTTGCTATTATAGTTGGATCCTATGATTTTTTTCTCCCACCTCTACTCTCTTGTAATGAATTGAGTTTCCCCTTTGAAGTTATCTTATCGGATTGAGTCTTTAAAGATTTGAGAACACTTGATGTATGTCTTGCCGTGGATATCTGTGGTGACAATGGGATATCACGTGATTCACTTGATATATGTTTTGGTGACCAACTTGTGGGTTCCGCCCATGAACCTATGCATAGGGGTTGGCACACGTTTTCATCGTGATTCTCCGGTAGAACTTTGGGGCACTCTTTGAGGTCCTTTGTGTAGGTTGAATAGATGAATCTAAGATTGTGTGATGCATATCGTATAATCATGCCCACGGATACTTGAGGTGACATTGGAGTATCTAGGTGACATTAGGGTTTTGGTTGATTTGTATCTTAAGGTGTTATTCTAGTACGAACTCTAGGGCTGTTTGTGACACTTATAGGAATAGCCCAACGGATTGATTGGAAAGAATAACTTTGAGGTGGTTTCGTACTCTACCATAATCTCTTCGTTCATTCTCCGCTATTAGTGAATTTGGAGTGACTCTTTGTTGCATGTTGAGGGATAGTTTTATGATCCAATTATGTTAGTATTGTTGAGAGGACTTACACTAGTGAAAGTATGAACCCTAGGCCTTATTTCCACACATTGCTATATCGTTTACACTCACTTTTATCATTAGTTACCTTGCTGTTTTTATAATTTCAGATTACAAATACCTTTATCTACTATCCATATTGCACTTGTATCACCATCTCTTCGCCGAACTAGTGCACCTATACAATTTACCATTGTATTGGTGTGTTGGGGACACAAGAGACTCTTTGCTATTTGGTTGCAGGGTTGCTTGAGAGAGACCATCTTCATCCTACGCCTCCTACGGATTGATAAACCTTAGGTCATCCACTTGAGGGAAATTTGCTACTGTCCTACAAACCTCTGCACTTGGAGGCCCAACAACGTCTACAAGAAGAAGGTTGTGTAGTTGACATCAAGCTCTTTTCTGGCGCCGTTGCCGGGGAGGTTAGCGCTTGAAGGTATATCTTTAGATCTTGCAATAGAGTCTTTTAGTTTCTTGTTTTATCACTAGCTTAGTTTATAAAAGAAAACTATGAAATATGGAATTGAGTTTGTCTCATACGCTTCACCTTTTTAATATCTTTCGTGAGTATGATGGAAATGATAATTGTGCTCAAGTGCTAGAAGAAGAAATCTATAAAATGTTTGGCACTAAATATTTGAATGATGAGCATGATTACAATGTTGTTAGTACGAATTCTTTGAATATCCATGATGTTAATGATGACTGCACTAGTTATGATGAAAATACCTCCTATAAACATGTCAATTTTTGTGGAGTAGACTGGGTTTGCAAGTACACACCAAATAGGGAAGATAGATATTGCAAGAGGCATAAGTACTTAGAAACTAAATTGTTGCAAGAAAGGCTAGATGATTGTGCTGAAAATTTAAATTTTCTTCGCCGTACTTGTGGACTTTGCAATGAAAGTGGTCATTTAGCTATCCGATGCAAATTGTTTCATGATCTAATCGTGTTCAAAAATTGTGTGTACTTGATTTCCCTTGCACACTATAATGAACTTAGTTTGCTTATGGGCTATGAAGAAATTAAACGTATAACTAACTATCTTCCGAAATTTTCCCGTTATAAACTTCTTGGTTTTGATCTAGAGGAAATTTATATGTATTGTGCGGTGAATTGTATTGAAAATCCTTATATTGCCAATTACATAAAGAAAAGAAAACAAATAGAACATGAAGAGAATACTAACGAAAGGGAAGAGACTTCCTAATATTCTCCTATTATTTCTTATGATGAATCAGGTAACGAAGAGGAGCCCTCTATTCAACCAATCTCATTAATAAGGAGCTCCAAAAAGAGGATTGAACCCACGCATGATGTGGTGAAGAAGAAGAAGAAAAGAAAAAGGAAGAGAGGTAAAAAGATATCTCTCCCAAATAATGTTGCTCCTATTACTATTGTGCCTCATGAAAATATAATTGTGGAAGATAATGATACTTCTTATGATCTTGAAAATCTTTTTGTCACTTGCTTGGAAGAATATAATAATTGCTATACTATCGGTGCTATCTATACTATTAATGACGAGAGTGATTATGCTTATGATATGAAAAGGCCCAAGCTTGGGGAAGCTATGTTTGATGAGGATGACATATTTGAGAATATATTTGCTGCAATTAATGTTTGTCCCAAGCTTGGGGAAGCTATGTGTCGGTGTCAAAACCGGCGGATCTCGGGTAGGGGGTCCCAAACTGTGCGTCTAGGCCGGATGGTAACAAGAGGCAGGGGACACGAAGTTTTACCCAGGTTCGGGCCCTCTTGATGGAGGTAAAACCCTACGTCCTGCTTGATTAATATTGATGATATGGGTAATACAAGAGTTGATCTACCACGAGATCAGAGAGGCTAAACCCTAGAAACTAGCCTATGGTATGATTGTTGATGTGTATGTTGTCCTACGGACTAGAACCCTCCGGTTTATATAGACACCGGATAGGGTTAGGGTTACATAGAGTCGGTTACAATGGTAGGAGATCTGAACATCCGTATCGCCAAGCTTGCCTTCCACGCCAAGGAAAATCCCTTCCGGACAAGGGACAGAGTCTTCAATCTTGTATCTTCATAGTCCAGTAGTCCGGCTGAAGGTATAATTCGGCTATCCGAACACCCCCTAATCCAGGACTCCCTCAGTAGCCCCTGAACCAGGCTTCAATGATGACGAGTGCGCAAATTGTCTTCCGCATTGCAAGGCGGGTTCCTCCTCCAAGCACTTCATAGGAGATTTTGAACACAAAGATAGTGTCCAGCTCTGCAAAATAAGTTTCCACATATTGCCATAGAGAGAATAATAATATTAACACAAATCTAATCTGCTGACGTATTCCGTGGTGTGACACGCCACGGCCAAGCCTTTATCCAAATCGTTTCATTATCCCACCTTAGCACGTTATGCGAGGCGGTTTCCTTGGCACGTCTTGTCAAAGCAGAGATCGTGTCCCTTTATTCCGGGGTTCTCATCAATACGGGCATGGGTAACCCAACCGCGCCTTTGATTACGACGCTTGGAGATAAACAAGTTTTACCAGGCTGGTGGGGACATGTAGTCGCGCCCACCCATATAAGGGGATAAGGATCCACCTTTTCACCCACGCCTTCTTCCTCCTTTGCCTATCCATTCTTGCGCACTCGAGCTCCAGCGCCCAAGTCCACACTACCGCCTCGACCTTTTCCAGTCATGTCTGGAGCGGGAGGCAAGTGGATGGTCTCCTCCGTCACGGAGGGACACATAAAAAAGCTGAGGAAGGCCGGATATCTGGCCAGCGACATCGCGCACCGACTCCCTGAGAAGGGGCAGCTCATCCCCACTCCTAGGCCCCATGAGAGGGTGGTATTTCTCCCCCATTTCCTCCGCGGACTGGGCTTTCCTCTACATCCATTTGTCCGGGGGCTCATGTTCTACTACGCCCTGGATTTCCACGATCTGGCCCCGAACTTCGTCCTCAACATCTTGGCGTTTATCATCGTGTGCGAGGCTTTCCTCCGCATCCGCCCTCATTTCGGCTTATGGCTAAAGACCTTCAACATCAAGCCAAAGGTGGTGCGCGGCAGCCAGGCGGAGTGCGGCGGTGCCATGGTTGGCAAGATGGCCAACGTCCTATGGCTCGAGGGCTCCTTTGTGGAGACCCAGAAGGGGTGGCAATCGGGGTGGTTTTACATCACCGAGCCGTGCGACCCCGAACGGGTCGCAGCCCCCGAGTTTCGGTCCGAACCCCCTACGCGGCTCACCTCCTGGAAGGAGACCGGCCTGTCGTGGGGTAAAAAAGGAGAGCTGACCGGACTCCAAACATGCATCCAAATCCTGGTGGACAAGAAGCTCAAGCTTGTCAACGTAGTCCAGGTTATGCTCATCCGCCTGAGCCTCCCGTGTCAATGACGGGCCTTCAACCTGTGGGAGTTCGAACCAGCGCAGCATCAAACTCTAAACAGGCTCTTTGACACGACGTACGAAGATGCCTGGAGGGTGCTTTTCAAGGGCGCCGAGGCTCCCGCATCCACTACCGAGGATCGCAGATTCAGTACTCAGCATCACGCTCATGCGGTAAGCCGTTTTTGTCCTTTTACAGGGTATCAGTTTTTCATAGTTTGACTCTATGCGGGATCTGAGTTCCCTTATCTTTGATAGGATTGGGTGGCGACGTCCGAAAAGATCAACTGTCCGGCTCCTCTGCCCGAAGGCCCAGCGGACGCTCGCTTGGCGAAGCTGCTGGTTCCGATGCCCTATGTGGTGCCGGAGAAGAAGGCCACGAAAAGGGCCACGGGGACTCGAAAGAGTGCCCGGCGCCAGGAGGTGTCGAATTTGTCATCTGACGGTCCCGAAGCGCCTTCCTCTCATGAAGACGAGGAGGAAGAAGAAGAGACCTCTCCCCCTCCAGCAGGAGGAGAGAAGAAAAGGAAGGCCGCCCTCTCCGAGGAGGCCGGAGGGTCCAAGAAGGGGAAAACCCTTCCTCCGGACTGCTCCACCGACGCCGACGACGACGAAGAGGAGTGGCAGCCCAGGCCAAGCCCCTGGCGAAATCGTAAGTGTCCGGATACCGGAGTAGTTCATAGTATTCGTTTTTTGCACAGCTTTCCCTTATGTCGAATATGTTTATGCAGCCCACCCAAAGACCGGCTCAACGCATCGTTGAGCGGCTCACTGGACCCGTCGGAGGTGAACTCGCTTCCGACGGCTTCATCCCCCCACCCTGCGGACGACACCGAAGTGTTGTCCCAATAGGTTCCAAGCCGGGAGGAGGTAGTCCTGGAGGCGCCGCAAGGCGACCTCCCGGACTCCAGGAGTGAAGGGGATGAAACCCCCCAGGGCTCTAAGTCCGGCTTAAGGCCGGACACAGCTCCGGAATCTTCAAGGGTTCTAGAGTTCGGTGGGCGACCTCCTTCCAAGAGGAGCAAGCCTACCGTGCCGGTGACCTCCATCCAACCGGAGGCGCCGGACAATATGTTGGAGGCACTCCAAGGTGCCTCCATCGACGAGGGGCACCGCACTATTATGAGTGCGGTGATCCAGAAGGTTCAGTCCGCCAAAAGCAGACTGACTGAAGCTTGTACAAGCCTTTTAATAGGCTTTGAGGTAAGTAAAGAATGTTCAAATAATGTTACCGCATAGACAGTAGCCCCTGATGCTCTGTTGGGCGTTCGGGAAGAAAAGCCGAATAGAGGATCAAAGAATTCGCAGGAGTCTAACAAAAGGAGTCAATATGCGTATGCAGGCTTCTCTGCTAGCGTCCGCCGCACTGACTGCGGAAGTAGACGTGCTGAAGCAGAGTCTCGAGAAGTCCGAGCAAGAGCTCGGGCGTGCCAAGAAGCAGCTCGAGGAGAAGGAAGGTAAGAAATACCTTGTTTGAATATGCATATAAAAAAGGTGCAATTGCAAAAAATGACAGGATTGACATGGCTATTGTAGGGTCCACGTCTGAGGTGGCGACCCTTAAGCAAGCGCTGCTCGAGGCCGAGAAGAGTGTGGCCGTGGAGCGCACCGAGCGGGAGAGGTATGAGGCTGAGGTTGGCAAGGTGCGGCAAGAGCTCCAGGTTCTCATGAAGAAACATGAGAGTTTGGAGCTTGACTCGAAGACACGAGCGTCCGAGCTCGCGACGGCTATAGAAAATGCCAAGTCTGCCAAGGCCGAGTCCCAGAAGACCCTCCAGGAGTTGGATGAGGTGAAGAAGATTGCGGCGGGTAAGGCATTCTTTATGCAAAGCAAACACATAAACGTGAGTTACCTGTTACTTACCCGAATCCGGAGCTCTCCAGGAGCGTTCGCAGATCTTCCCCGGAGTGTATCTGATGCCGCCGCATTCTATCGAGCCGAGGAGGGCAGCTCGACGGAGAAGGTGTTCTGGTCTCAGTACGCTGAGGCCGGACACCCCGTGCCCCTGAGCGACCGGCTGAAGCAACTGGTCGAGCTCCACAAGGCGACCGAACAGGCCATGAAGGGCCTCCTAGTTCGGCTGTGGCCTGGAGAGGCTCTGCCTGGGAGCTATTTCGGGATGGTGCGGTGGCTGGTGGAGGCCTGTTCGAGGCTTGAAGACATCAAGCGCTCCGTCTGCATTGAAGGTGCCCGTAGGGCCCTTGCCCGTGCTAAGGTGCACTGGGGCAAGCTGGATGCGGAGAAGCTTGTGAAGGACGAGCCACCGCCGGGGAAAGAGCATCACAAGCCCGAGAATTATTATAAGGATGTTCTGAAGGGTGCCCGCCTTGTTGCGGATGAATGTACCAAGGATGTATTTTTTGAGTAAACCCCGCTCGTGTTATCCTGTGCGCTGAAAACTTGTTCATATGCGCTAAGCAATGCTGCTTGAATTTAAAATATTACCTTCTGTGCGGCTATTTATCAATACTGAGAGATGGCGAGTCATCGGCTTCTGCCCCCGTGCCGCTAGTGCTGGGGTGTTCGAGGATAAACCTGGGCGCTCTTTTTCCCATATTTGGGTCCTTCGAGGGAGGTGCTCAGCCCAACGAACGAGGCAGTCGGACTATAATGCGTGAACACTCTCACTTAGCCATAGAATTCTATAATTTTAAATTTCGGCAAAGCCCCTAGTATTCGGAAGACCGATTTCGGGGCGCTATCCACGCCTTGGCCGGACAGAGCCGACTCCTCGCCCGAAGCGGCATAAGTCTTTAGGGACTCAAAAAAACCTCTCAAACAGCGACCAGCTCTCGCTTCATCATGACAGTCAGTTTTAGCTTTCTCCACTGAGGTGCTCGGCCCAGCTCAACTGGGGCACAATCACAGTGGTTCTCCTAGTGCTACCTTAGCCGATATAGTGGAACGTAAGGCACCAAAACATAGGAGCCGAGCAAACCCAACTATTGACCCAAGACATGATTCGGAGCCGATGCATATAATGCTATAAGTTCGGGGTGCCACACTTGTTAAAGTGTTCGGACTTCTCACACCATGTTGAGGGGTACTGAAGCCCTTGGCGTATTTTGGCCGTACCAAAGTGTACGGGTGCAACATGTCATTAAGGAACATATATATATATATATATATATATATATATATATATATATTAAAAAAGAGGTAATGCAAAAAATAGACAAAATCTATGCATTGTTCATTTAAATAGCTGCGACCAAAGCAGAACAATACAAGTGATGCGATAAACAAAAAGTTGGACTATTTAACATGTCTACTTCAGGGGCAAGCTGCGGGATAGTATGCGAAACAGGTATACTGCTCGTGATAGAGACCACCTGGGATTTCCGTAATGCGGCATGGCAATTGAACTGCCGAACAAGCCTTCCGAAGAGTAGAGTCCTGGAAGTAAGAGAAAAGTATAAAAAAAGTCGACAGCCCCTGGTGCGGTTTAAGCCGTGTTTTGGGCGTGCCGTGATGGTGCCCCTCCCCCTATGCCCATGGTATTTCTAGGGCATAGTTATGTACGCGAAGTACTGGTGTCGCCTTTTTGCGGGGGTTGGGGTTGGGGCTGCATTGCTACGCCTGCTCGGAACGTGCCAGGCGGTCTTGTTGTAGGTTACTCCGGGCGCGCTTGACTGTGTCCGGACGTTTAATGGCCGGACTGGAGAACTGCCTGGAGAGGCTGCATTGTACTTCCACTGCAAGGGTCGCCGTGTGCTCCTCCGTTCGGAGGGAGCGTTCGGTGTTTCCATTAACCGTAATTACTCCTCGAGGGCCTGGCATCTTGAGCTTAAGGTATGTGTAGTGCGGGACCGCATTGAACTTGGCAAATGCGGTTCGCCCGAGCAGTGCATGGTAGCCACTGCGGAACGGGACTATGTCGAAGATTAACTCCTCGCTTCGGAAATTATCCGGAGATCCGAAGACCACTTCAAGTGTGACTGAGCCTGTACAGCTGGCCTCTACACCTGGTATTACGCCTTTAAAGGTCGTTTTGGTGGGCTTAATCCTCGAGGGATCTATGCCCATTTTCCGCACTGTATCCTGGTAAAGCACGTTCAGGCTACTGCCGCCGTCCATAAGGACTCTAGTGAGATGAAATCCGTCAATAATTGGGTCGAGAACCAATGCGGCAAATCCGCCATGACGGATTCTAGTGGGATGGTCTCTTCGATCAAAGGTGATCGAGCAAGAGGACCATGGGTTGAACTTTGGGGCGACTGGCTCTACCGCGTATACGTCCCTTAACGCACGCTTCCGCTCCCTCTTGGGGACGTGGGTGGCGTATATCATGTTCACCGTCCGCACTTGTGGGGGAAAACCCTTCTGTCCATTGTTGTTCGGCGGTCGGGGCTCCTCGTCGTCATCGCTATGCAACCCCTTGTCTTCATTGTCGGCGCTTAATCTGCCTACCTGCTTGAACACCCAACAGTCCCTATTGGTGTGATTGGCCGGCTTTTCGGGGGTGCCATGTATTTGGCACAAGCGGTCGAGTATTCGGTCCAAGCTGGACAGGCCCCTGGGATTCCTTTTGAATGATTTTTTCCACTGACCGGATTTAGAGCCTCTAAATCCGACATTAACTGTCGTATCCTTAGCATTGTCGCTGTTGATGCGGCGCTTCTGTTGGTTGCGACGCGACCTGCCACTAATGTCCCTGGTGTCCGAACGACCAGGGTTATTGGTCATATTGTTGCTACGAGCAAGCCAGCTGTCTTCTCCCGCGCAAAAGCGGGTCATGAGTGCCGTGAGTGCTGCCATAGATTTCGGCTTCTCCTGTCCTAGGTGCCGGGCAAGCCACTCGTCACGGATATTATGCTTGAAGGCTGCTAAGGCCTCTGTGTCCGGACAGTCGAGTATTTGATTTTTCTTTGTTAGGAACCGTGTCCAGAATTGCCTGGCCAATTCGTCTGGCTGCTGAATTACGTGGCTTAGGTCCTCAGCGTCTGGGGGTCGCACATAAGTGCCCTGGAAATTGTCGAGGAATGCGGCTTCCAGGTCCTCCCAACAGCTGATTGACCCTGTTGGCAGGCTGTTAAGCCACTGCCGGGCTGGTCCTTTCAGCTTGAGTGGGAGGTATTTGATGGCGTGGAAATCATCGCCGCGGGCTATGTGGATATGAAGGAGATAATCCTTGATCCATACCGCGGGATCTGTTGAGCCATCATATGATTCGATGTTTACGGGTTTGAAACCCTCGGGGATTTGATGATCCATTATTTCGTCTGTGAAGCACAATGGGTGTGCGGCGCCTCTATATTGGGAGATATCATGACGTAGCTCCAATGAGCTTTGTCTAGTGTGTCCGGCCCTGCCGAGTTTGTGGCCAGCGTGATGTTGTCGTCTCGAGCCGTGGGGTGCCTACGCGATCCGTAGATCGATCTTGTTTGCCTTGCCTTGTCCTCCAACATGTCTCGTAAGTCCGGCATATTCCCGTGCCTTGGTACGGGGTGCGGCTTGGGTGGAGGGCCATGAGGCCTCTCTATCGCGACCATGAGGTGGCCTATCGGCCGCGTCGAGTGCTTCCTCCTCTAATCGGGGTAGCAACCTGCGCTTTGGGTAGCACTTGGAGGGGCGTTCGGGTTTATGCTCTTTGGCTGCAAGGACTTCAGTCCATCTATCGACTAGCCGATCTTGATCAGCTTTAAGCTGTTGCTATTTTTTCTTGAGGCTTCTTGCCGTGGCCATAAGCCTGCGTTGAAAACGCTCTTGTTCGATGGGATCCTCTAGCACGGCGAATTCGTCATCGTCGAGGCTTGCCTCGTCTTCGGAGGGAGGCATACAATTATTGTCCTCGACCTCTCTGTCGGCCGCTCTCTCATAAGGGCTGGTTTCTCCATCCTCCTGTGCTAAATCTTGCTCGGGGGGATGTTCTTCGGCGCTTTCCGGGGTATTATTATCTCTCGTGCCAGAATCGCCGTTTTTGTGTTGGCGGGATTTTGAGCGGCGCCGCTGACGCCGGCGCTTTTGCTATTTCTTGGAGGGGTCATCCTCCGCTGTCCCATCGCCCTCTCCCTCTTTTGGGGTGTCCACCATGTATATGTCATATGACGAGGTGGCTTTCCAGGGCCTAGTGGGCGCTGGTTCTTCATCATCTCCTTCATCGGTGTCCATACTGTCGATGTCTTCGGAGTTGAAGTCGAGCATGTCGGTTAAGTTGTTGACAGTGGCTACAAAGTGGGTGGTGGGTGGGTTTTGAATTTCTTCATCGTCCGTACCCCAACCTTGCTGACCGTAGTCCGGCCAGGCCTCTCCCGACAAAGAGAGAGACTTCAGTGATTTCAGGATATCGCCGAAAGGCGAGTGCTGAAAGACGTCCGCGGTCGTGAACTCCATGATCGGCGCCCAATCGGATTCGCTCGGCAGGGGCGCGGAGGGTTCGGAGTCCGGAGAAGAATCCGGCTCCATGGAGTCACGAGTCTTGCAGAGTACGGGGCTGGTGTTCGGCTCAATCGCCGTTGGGATCGCAGCCCCTGAGGTGGCGTCCAACCACCCATCCTCGATCGGCGCGGTCGGCTCCGAACTAGGGGTCGTAGCCGATGCGGGTGCGACCTCCAGGGCTCTGTTCGGCGGCAGAGCTAGATCATGCTCGTCGTGACAGTACGGCACGCACGGCAGTGGTTCGAATCCGTCGAAGATCAAGTCCCCGCGGATGTCGGCCGTGTAGTTTAAACTTCCGAATCTGACCTGACGACCAGGGGCGTAGCTTTCGATCTGCTCTATATGGCCAAGTGAATCGGGCCGCAGTGCGAAGCCGCCAAAGATGAAGATCTGTCTGGGGAGGAAGGTCTCACCCTGGACTGCATCGCCATTGATGATCGTAGGAGCCATCGGGCCTGACGGCAACGGCACAGAGGAACTCTCAATGAAAGCACCAATGTCGGTGTCAAAATTGGCGGATCTCAGGTAGGGGGTCCCAAACGGTGCGTCTAGGACGGATGGTAACAAGAGGCAGGGGACACGAAGTTTTACCCAGGTTCGGGCCCTCTTGATGGAGGTAAAACCCTACGTCCTGCTTGATTAATATTGATGATATGGGTAATACAAGAGTTGATCTACCACGAGATCAGAGAGGCTAAACCCTAGAAGCTAGCCTATGGTATGATTGTTGATGTGTATGTTGTCCTACGGACTAGAACCCTCCGGTTTATATAGACACCGGATAGGGTTAGGGTTACATAGAGTCGGTTACAATGGTAGGAGATCTGAAAATCCGTATCGCCAAGCTTGCCTTCCACGCCAAGGAAAATCCCTTCCGGACACGGGACGGAGTCTTCAATCTTGTATCTTCATAGTCCAGGAGTCCGGCTGAAGGTATAATTCGGCTATCCGAACACCCCCTAATCCAGGACTCCCTCACTATGATTAATGAAGATGATATTTTTAGTCTCCCAAGTTTTGATATGCAAGTTTATAATGATGATAGCATGCCCCCTACTTATGATGATTATTGTGATGATACTTATGCTATAAAAAGTAGTGATTATATTTATAAAACTTGTCATGATTATGATTACCCCTTCTCTGAACATTACTCTTTTAATGTGGAAACAATTTATAGTATTCAAGTTTCCTATGATACTTCCACTATTCCGAATGAGAAGAATTTTGCCTATGTGGAGAGTAGTAAATTATCTATGCTTGTAGATCATGAAAAGAATGCTTTAGGTGCTGGTTATATTGTTGAATTCATTCATGATGCTACTGAAAATTATTATTAGTGAGGAACATATGCTTGTAGGAATTGCAATAATATCAAGTTTCCTCTCTATGTGCTTAAAATTTTGAAGTTATGCTTGTTTTGCCCTCCTATACTAGTTGATTAATGTTCCCACAAGTTGTATGCTCACAAAATCCCTATGCATAGGAATTGGGTTAGACTTAAATGTGCTAGTAATATTCTTCATTATTCTCTCTTTATGTTTTAATTCTTATCCTTTATGTGAGCATCATTGAAATCATCATGCCTAGCTAGGGGCATTAAACGATAGCGCTTGTTGGGAGTCAACCCAATTTTATTTTAGTTCCTTGCTTTTTGTTCCTGGTTAGTAATAAATAATTCATCTAGCCTCTGTTTAGATGTGGTTTTATGCTTTTAATTAGTGTTTGTGCCAAGTGGAACCTTTGGGAAGACTTGGGGGAAGTCTTGTTGATCATGCTGTCAAAAACAGAAACTTTAGCGGTCACGAGAATTGCTGCCATTTTTTATTGGAGAGTGCTATTTAGTTAATTATTTTTGAAGATGATTAATAGATAAATTCCTCAGGTCCAGCAATTTATTTGAGAATTTTATGACTTCCATAAGTATACGTTTGATTCAGATTACTACAGACTGTTCTGTTTTTGACAGATTCTGTTTTTCATGTGTTGTTTGCTTATTTTGATGAATTTATGGCTAGTAAAATAGTTTATAAACCATAGAGAAGTTGGAATACAGTAGGTTTAATACCAATATAAATAAAGAATGAGTTCATTACAGTACCTTGAAGTGGTGATTTATTTTCTTATACTAATGGAGCTTACGAGTTTTCTGTTAAGTTTTGTGTTGTGAAGTTTTCAAGTTTTGGGTAAAGATTCGATGGACTATGGAATAAGGAGTGGCAAGAGCCTAAGCTTGGGTATGCACAAGGCACCCCAAGGTAATATTCAAGGACAACCAAGAGCCTAAGCTTGGGGGTGCTCCGGAAGGCATCCCCTCTTTCGTCTTCGTTCATCGGTAACTTTACTTGGAGCTATATTTTTATTTACCACATGATATGTGTTTTGCTTGAAGCGTCAATTTATTTTGTTAGGATTTGCTTTCTGTTATTTAGAACTATGTTTTGCTTATTTTATTTCAATAAAAGTGGCATTGATAGCCTTTACCATGCCTATGTTACAAGTATACATGTTGCTGTTTGAAAACAGAAAGTTTACCGCTGTTGCAATAATTCCCTAGAAAATTCAGAATGTGATAAAATGTTGAAACCTTTTGAATATTAAGCTATGATAAATTTACTACAGTAGGAATTTTATTTCATAATTTTTGGATCTAGGGAAGTATGGATGTTGCAGCATTCTTTACAGACTATCCTGTTTAGGCAGATTGCTGTTATGTTTGCATATGTTTGCTTCTTTAATGATTCTATTTGAGGATAGGACTATTAAATATGAAGAGGCATTTAGTATGCAATGTTGAATAATAATTTTAGTAATTTTCCACAGTATAGTATGATAAGGTTTTTGCAATGGTTTATACTAACTTATCTCACGAGTCCTTGTTGAGTTTTGTGTGGATGAAGCTTTTGAGATTTAGGGAGACCGTGATATGAGAGGAATTAAGGAGACACAAAATCTCAAGCTTGGGGATGCCCAAGGAATCCCAAGAGAATATTTCAAGAAGTATCAAGCATCTAAGCTTGGGGATGCCCCGGTTGGCATCCCACCTTTCTTCTTCAACAACTATCAGTTAGTATCGGTTGATCCTAAGTTTTTGCTTCTTCACATGATGTTTGCTATTCTTAGATGTCATTTTATTTTGCTTTTCTTTCTGTTTGAATAGAATACCAAGATCAGAAATTATTAAATGTTGGAGAGTCTTCACATAGTTGCATAATTATTCGACTACTCATTGAGCTTCACTTATATCTTATGGAGCATGGTCGTAGTTTTATTTTGAAGAAATAGATGAAATATCATGCCTCACTTAGATTATTTTGAGAGTCTTAAATAGCATGGTAATTTGCTTAAAATCCTAATATGCTAGGTATTCAAGAATAATAAAATTCTATTATGAGTGTGTTGAATACTAAGAGAAGTTTGATACTTGATGATTGTTTTGAGATATGGAGATGGTGATATTAGAGTCATGATAGTTGAGTAGTTGTGAATTTGAGAAATACTTGTGTTCAAGCTTGTGATTCCCGTAGCATGCACGTATGGTGAACCGTTATGTGATGAAGTCGGAGCATGATTTATTTATTGATTGTCTTCCTTATGAGTGGCGGTCGGGGACGAGCGATGGTCTTTTCCTACCAATCTATCCCCCTAGGAGCATGCGCGTAGTACTTTGTTTCGATAACTAATAGATTTTTGCAATAAGTATGTGAGTTCTTTATGACTAATGTTGAGCCCATGGATTATACGCACTCTCACCCTTCCACCATTGCTAGCCTCTCTAGTACCGCGCAACTTTCGCCGGTACCATAAACCCACCATATACCTTCCTCAAAACAGCCACCATACCCACCTATTATGGCATTTCCATAGCCATTCCGAGATATATTGCCATGCAACTCTCCACCATTCCGTTTATTATGACACGCTTCATCATTGTCATATTGCTTTGCATGATCATGTAGTTGACATCGTATTTGTGGCAAAGCCACCGTCCATAATTATTTCATACATGTCACTCTTGATTCATTGCATATCCCGGTACACCGCCGGAGGCATTCATATAGAGTCATACTTTGTTCTAGTATCGAGTTGTAATCATTGAGTTGTAAATAAATAGAAGTGTGATGATCATCATTCAATAGAGCATTGTCCCAAATAAAAAAAGAAGAAATGCCAAATAAAAAAAGGGGAAAGGCCAAATAAAAAAAGGCCAAAAAAGGGGGCAATGCTACTATCCTTTTTCCACACTTGTGCTTCAAAGTAGCACCATGTTCTTCATATAGAGAGTCTCCTATGTTGTCACTTTCATATACTAGTGCGAATCTTTCATTATAGAACTTGGCTTGTATATTCCAATGATGGGCTTCCCCAAAATGCCCTAGGTCTTCGTGAGCAAGCAAGTTGGATGCACACCCACTTAGTTTCTTTTGTTGAGCTTTCATACATTTATAGCTCTAGTGCATCCGTTGCATGGCAATCCCTACTCACTCACATTGATATCTATTGATGGGCATCTCCATAGCCCATTGATACGCCTAGTCGATGTGAGCCTATCTTCTCCCTTTTTGTCTTCTCCACAACCACCATTCTATTCCACCCATAGTGCTATGTCCATGGCTCACGCTCATATATTGCGTGAAGATTGAAAAAGTTTGAGAACATCGAAAGTATGAAACAATTGCTTGGCTTGTCATCAGGGTTATGCATGATTTAAATATTTTGTGTGGTGAAGATGGAGCATAGCCAACCTATATGATTTTGTAGGGATAGCTCTCTTTGGCCATGTTATTTTGAGAAGACATGATTTCTTAGTCAGTATGCTTGAAGTATTATCGTTTTTATGTCAATATTAAACTTTTGTCTTGAATCTTATGGATCTGAATATTCATATCACAAGTAAGAAGAATTAGATTGAAATTATGCCAACTAGCATTCCACATCAAAAATTATCTTTTTATCATTTACCTACTCGAGGACGAGCAGGAATTAAGCTTGGGGATGCTTGATACGTCTCCAACGTATCTATAATTTTTGATTGCTCCATGCTATATTATCTACTATTTTAGGCAATATTGGGCTTTATTATTCACTTTTATATTAATTTTCGGACTAACCTATTAACCGGAGGCCCAGCCCAGATTTGCTGTTTTATGCCTATTTCAGTGTTTTGAAGAAAAGGAATATCAGACGGAGTCAAAATGGAACGAAGTCAACTAGAGAAGTTATTTTTGGAACGAAAGCCACCCGATGGACTTGGACACCACGTCAAGGAAGGAATGAGGTGCTCATGAGGGTGGGGGCTCCCCCCCAAGGGCGCGCCCCCCTGCCTCGTGAGGCCCTCGTGGCTCCCCTCACGTGCTTCTTCTACCTATATAACTCCATATACCCTAAAACTTCAAGAACATAGATTAGATCGGGAGTTCCGCCGCCAGAAGCCTCCGTAGCCACGGAAAACCAATCTAGACCCGTTCCGGCACCCTGCCGGAGGGGGAAATCCTTCCCCGGTGGCCATCTTCATCATCCCGGTGCTCTCCATGACAAGGAGGGAGTAGTTCTCCCTCGGGGCCGAGGGTATGTACCAGTAGCTATGTGCTTGATATCTCTCTCTCGTGTTCTTGAGGTGATATGATCTTGATGTATCGCGAGCTTTGCTATTATAGTTGGATCCTATGATGTTTTCTCCCCCTCTACTCTCTTGTAATGAATTGAGTTTCCCCTTTGAAGTTATCTTATCGGATTGAGTCTTTAGAGATTTGAGAACACTTGATGTATGTCTTGCCATGGGTATCTGTGGTGACAATGGGATATCACATGATTCACTTGATGTATGTTTCGGTGACCAACTTGCGGGTTCTGCCCATGAACCTATGCATAGGGGTTCGCACATGTTTTCGTCGTGATTCTCCGGTAGAACTTTGGGGCACTCTTTGAGGTCCTTTGTGTTGGTTGAATAGATGAATCTGAGATTGTGTGATGCATATCGTATAATCATGCCCACGGACACTTGTGGTGACATTGGAGTATCTAGGTGACATTAGGGTTTTGGTTGATTTGTATCTTAAGGTGTTATTCTAGTACGAACTCTAGGGCTGTTTGTGACACTTATAGGAATAGCCCAACGGATTGATTGGAAAGAATAACTTTGAGGTGGTTTCGTACCCTACCATAATCTCTTCGTTCGTTCTCCGCTATTAGTGGCTTTGGAGTGACTCTTTGTTGCATGTTGAGGGATAGTTTTATGATCCAATTATGTTAGTATTGTTGAGAGGACTTACACTAGTGAAATTATGAACCCTAGGCCTTATTTCCACACATTGCAATACCATTTATGCTCACTTTTATCATTAGTTACCTTGCTGTTTTTTAATTTCAGATTACCAATACCTTTATCTACTATCCATATTGCACTTGTATCACCATCTCTTCGCCGAACTAGTGCACCTATACAATTTACCATTGTATTGGGTGTGTTGGGGACACAAGAGACTCTTTGTTATTTGGTTGCAGGGTTGCTTGAGAGAGACCATCTTGATCCTACGCCTCCTACGGATTGATAAACCTTAGGTCATCCACTTGAGGGAAATTTGCTACTGTCCTACAAACCTCTGCACTTGGAGGCCCAACAACGTCTACAAGAAGAAGGTTGTGTAGTAGACATCATTATTACACATTA
The DNA here is from genome assembly GCF_002162155.2 of Triticum dicoccoides. Taxonomy (NCBI): domain Eukaryota; kingdom Viridiplantae; phylum Streptophyta; class Magnoliopsida; order Poales; family Poaceae; genus Triticum; species Triticum dicoccoides. The sequence continues at coordinate 555,761,080 of NC_041388.1, read as the reverse complement.
TGTCACAATACTTATGCCTATTCTCTCTTATTTTACAAGGTTTACATAAAGAGGGAGAATGCCGACAGCTGGGATTCTGGGCTGGAAAAGGAGCAAATATTAGATACCTATTCTGCACAGCTCCAAAAGTCCCGAAACTTCACGGAAGATCTTTTCCAAATATATAAAAAATACTGAGAGCAAGAACTTTACCAGGGGGGCCACACCCTGCCCACAAGGGTGGGGGGGCGCGCCCTACCCCCTGGGCGCGCCCCCTACCTCGTTTGCCCCCTGGTGGCCCTCCGGTGGCCATTTTCTGCTATATGGAGTCTTTCGATGGGAAAAAATCATAAGCCATCTTCTCGGATGAAACTCCGCCGCCACGAGGTGGAGCCTTGGCGGAACCAATCTAGGGCTCTGGCGGAGCTGTTCTGCCGGGAAACTTCCCTCCCGGAGGGGGAAATCATCGCATCGTCATCACCAACGCTCCTCTCATCGGGGGAGGGCAATCTCCATCAACATCTTCATCAGCACCATCTCATCTCAAAACCCTAGTTCATCTCTTGTATCCAATTCTTGTCTCCAAGTTCGGGATTGGTGCTAGTAGGTTGCTAGTAGTGTTAATTACTTCTTGTAGTTGATGCTAGTTGGTTTAATTGGTGGATGATCATATGTTCAGATCCTATATGCATATTAATACCCCTCTGATCACGAACATGTTTATGCTTTGTGAGTAGTTACTTTTGTTCCTGAGGACATGGGAGAAGTCTTGCTATTAGTAGTCATGTGAATTTGTTATTCGTTCGATATTTTGATGAGATGTATGTTGTCTCTCCTCTAGTGGTTTTATGTGAACGTTGACTACATGCCACTTCACCATTATTTGGGCCTAGAGGAAGGCATTGGGAAGTAATAAGTAGATGATGGGTTGCTAGAGTGACAGAAGCTTAAACCGTAGTTTATGCGTTGCTTCGTAAGGGGCTGATTTGGATCCATATGTTTCATGCTATGGTTAGGTTTACCTTAATACTTTTGTTGTAGTTGTGTATGCTTGCAATAGAGGTTAATCATAAGTGGGATGCTTGTCCAAGTAAGGACAGCACCCAAGCACCGGTCCACCCACATACCAAATTATCAAAGTACTAAACGCGAATCATATGAACTAGATGAAAACTAGCTTGACGATATTCCCATGTGTCCTCGGGAGCGCTTTACATCATATAAGAGTTTGTCCAGGCTTGTCATTTGCTACAAAAAGGATTGGGCCAGCTTGCTGCACTTTATTTACTTTTGTTACTTGTTGCTCGTTACAAATTATCTTATCACAAAACTATCTGTTACCACTTATTTCAGTACTTGCAGAGAATACCTTTTTGTAAACCGCTTATCATTTCCTTCTGGTCCTCATTGGGTTCGACACTCTTACTTATCGAAAGGACTACGATAGATCCCCTATACTTGTGGGTCATCAGGTGGCGGCCCCCAAATATCGATCCGGAATCCCCTCGCAGCTCACCTCTTGGAAAAAGAAGGGCATGTCCTAGGGTTCTTCGGTAGAGCTGACCGGACTCCAGACCTGCATCCAGAACATGACGAGCAGAAAAATCAAGCTTGTCAATGTGGTCCAGGTTATGATCTTCTGCCGGATCCTTCCGTGCCAAAGACGGGCATTCAATTTGTGGGAGTTCGACTCGGCCAAGCACCAGACGCTGCAAGAGCTCTATGACACGACGAACGATGATGTCCGGAGGGTGCTGTTCAAGAGCGCCGAGATGCCTCCCTCCCTCATCGAGGACCGCGGACTCAACGCAAAGCGCCACGCCAATCCGGTAGGTTTTGATATCTCTCAGGGTATTTATTTGCCCCGGTTTAGTTGTGTGCAGGATCTGAACTTCCATGTCATTAACAGGACTGGATAGAGATGGCGGAGTAGCTTGATAGCCCAGCCCCGCTGCCCGAAGATCCTGTAGACGCTCTTGTGACGAAGATGCTGACTCCGGCACCCTACGAGGTGCCGGAAAAGAAGACCAAGAAGAAGGCCGGGGGGACCCGAAAGGGTCTCCGGCGCAAGGTTGTATCGGAGTCATCGGACGATGACTCCGACGCGCACTCCTCCCATGGAAATGAGGAGGAGGAGAAAAGTTCTCCCCCCAGCCAGGGGAGACAAGAAAAGGAAGGCCGACCCATCCGGGAGGCCGAAGGGTCCAAGAAGGGAAGGACCCTCCCTCCAGACTGCACCACGACGGTCATCGATTGCGGCGACGAGTGGTTCCCTAGGGTCAAGCCCCTGGCGAAATCGTAAGTGTCCGGACACCATAGTACTTCATGGTATGTTTTATTGTACTGCCTGCCCTCATGCCGAACATGATTATGCACTCCGTCCCGAGCTCATCTCGACGTACCTTCGTCGAGTGGCTCTTTGGACTTGTAGGATATGAACAACGGTTCTCTTCCGACTGCTTCCACCCCTCGCCCTACGGACAACGCCGAGGTGTTGTCTCAAAAGGCACCGAGCCAGGGGGAGGTGGTCCTGGGGGCGCCTGACGGCGACTTCTCGGACCCTGGGTACCAAGGGAGCGAGGCTCCTACGAGCTTCGAGTTCGGGCCCCAGCCGGACACTGCGCCAGAACCTTCGATGGTTCCGGACTCCGGCAGGCGGTCCCCCATCAAGGGGGCTAACCATCCGTGCCGGTGTCCTCTGTCCAACCAGAGGCACCGGACAACCTGCTGGAAGCGCTTCACAGCGCTTCCATCGAAGAAGAGCACCACACTATCATGAGTGCGGTGGTCGAGAAGGTTCAGTCCGCCAAAAACGGACTGACCGAAGCTTGCGCCAGCCTCTTAACAGGCTTTGAGGTAAGCAATCAAAATATAAGAAAATATTACCGCATAGATAGTAGCCCCTAATGCTCTGTTCGGCGTTCGCGAAGAAAAACCGAATAGAGGATCAAATGATAACTCAGGAGTCTAATTAGAGTATGTCTATGTGTATGTGCAGGCTTCACTGCTGGCCACTGCCGCACGTACTGCGGAGGTCTCTGCGCTGAAGCAGGCCCTGAAGCGGTCCGAGGACGAGCTCGGCCTTGCCAAGAGGCAGCTCGAAGAGAGCAAAGGTAAAATATACCCCTGTCTATATAGTTAAAAAGAAGTTCAGGTGTGAAGTAATAGGATCGTCATGCATTTGTCAGGGGCCACGACCGAGGTGGAGACCCTGAGGAAGGCGTTGTCCGAGGCCGAAGACAAAGCGGCCAAAGAACGCATTGAACGGGTGAAACAAGAAGCCCGAGTAGGCGAGGTGCAGCAAGAGCTCGAGGCTCTTGCCAAAAAGCACGAGTCCTTGGAGCTTGACTCCAAGACGCGAGAGTCCGAGCTCGCGCAGGCGCTTGAAAGCGTCTGGAGTGCCAAGGCCGAAGCCCACAAGGCCCTTCAGGAGATTGACACGGCGAAGAAGATTGCAGCGGGTAAGGCATTCAATATGCAAAGCAAGCATGTGAAGGAGACTTTCCTTTTTCTTACTCGAGTTCGGAGCTCTCCAGGAGTGTTTGCAGATCTTCACCGCGGTGTACTGGATGCCGCGGAGTTTTACCGGGCTGGGAAGGGGAGCTCAATGAAGAAGTTGTTCTGGTCTCAGTAAACTGGGACCGAACACCCTGTGCCCTTGAGCGACCAGCTGAAGCAGTTGGTCGAGCTTCACAAGGCGGATGAACAGGCCATGAGGGGCCTTATAGTCCGGATGTGGCCTGGCGAGCCCCTGTCCGGCAGCTACTTCGGCCTGGTAAGGTGGCTAGTGGATGCCTTCCCACGGCTTGAAGTCATCAAGCGGTCCGTCTGCATCGAGGGTGCACGCAGGGCTTTTGCCCGGGCGAAGGTGCACTGGGCGAAGCTGGACGCCGTGAAGCTGGTGAAGGAGGGCCGCCGGAGGGCAAGGAGCATCGCTGCCCCGAAAATTATTATGAGAGTGTCCTGAAGGGTTCCCGCTTAGTGGTAGATGAGTGTGCCAAGAATGTAATTTTTGAATGAACATGCCCATGTGATCCTGTAATATTAAACGAGTTCGTTTGCGCCATGCGACGCTTTCTTAATTTAAAATATTACCTTATGTGCGGCCGTTTATAAAATCTGAGAGTTGGCCAGTCGTTGGCTTCTACCCCCATGTAACTAGTACTGGGGTGTTCGGGCTAAATCTGAACACTCTTTACCCCAATTTTGGGTCCTTCAAGGGAGGTGTTCAGCGCTACGAACCAGGAAATCGGACTATAATGCTTTATCACTCTCACTTAGCCATAGAAGTCTATGATTTTAAATTTTTGGTGAAGCCCCTGGTATTCGGAGGGCCAAATTTGGGGCGCTATACACGCCTAAGCCGGACATGGCCGACTCCTCGCCCGAAGCGGAAAAAGTCTTTAAGGACTTGAGACCTCTTGAACAGCGACCAGTCTCTTGCCTTATCATGACAGTCAGTTTTTGGCTTTCTCTACTTAGGTGCTCGTCCGGAAGAACTGGGACACAATCGCAGTAATTCTCTCACCGCTACCTTAGCTGATATAGCGGAACGTAAGGTACCAAAGCATGGGAGCCGGACGACCCAACATTTGACCAAAGACATGATTCGGAGCTGATGCATAGAATGTTATAAGTTCGGGGTGCCGCAGTGTCGAAAGTGTTCGGACTTCTTGCGTCGTATTGTGGGGTAAACGAGAGCCCCTGGCGTACTGACCGTACCCGAACGTGCGGGTGCGGATTGTCGTAAATGGACATATAAGAGAAAGAGAAAGACTTAAATAATGCAATGACAGATTAATGATATGCATTGTTATTTGAATAATACGTCGAAGCGTACTGGTACTAGTAGTGCAATAAGCATAAAGTAGGACAATTCGAAATGTCCTATCCCAGGGCAAGCTATGCATAAATAATGAAAAGCGGGTATATCAAGTATTACTAGAGACCACCTGGCGGTTCCCGTGTTCATCTTAGCTTCTTGCCGCCTTGGTTGTTGCTTCCGGAATGTGTCCGGCAATCGTACTGCCGGAAAGGGCTTCCAAAGAGTTAGGCCCTAAAAGAGAAAAGGAATGTCAAAGGTATACAAACCCTAGTGTGGTTAAGCCACAATGCGGGGCGTGTCCTGATTGTGCCCCCGCCTATGTCCATGGTATTTTCAATGCCTAGTTATGTACGTGCGGCACGGATTTCGTCGCTTCACTGGGACTGGGACGGGGGCCGGATTGCTAGGCGAGCTCTGATCGTGCCAGGCGATCTTGTTGCAGCTTGTTCCGGACTCGCTTGAAGGTGTCCGGGGGCTGTGACCCCGAATGAGTGGTCTGCGTGAACAGGCTGCTATGTGCCTCTGCTGCAAGGGCCGCAGTGTGCTCTTCCATACAGAGCGAGCGTTCTGTGTTTCCATTTACTGTTATGAGCCTGCGAGGTCCTAGCATCTTGAGCTTGAGGTACGCGTAATGCGGCACTGCATTGAATTTTGCAAATGATGTCCGTCCGAGCAGTGCATGATAGCCACTGCGAAACGGGACGATGTCGAAGATTAATTCTTCGCTTCGGAAGTTATCCGGTGATCCAAAGACCACTTCTAGTGTGATTGAGCCTTTGCAATGGGCCTCTACACCTGGGATGACGCCTTTAAAGGTGGTTTTGCTGGGTTTGATCCTCGAGGGATCGATACCCATTTTTTGCACTGTATCCTGATAAAGCAGGTTCAGGCTGCTGCCGCCGTCCATAAGGACTCGAGTGAGGTGAAATCCGTCAATGATGGGGTCTAGGACCAGTGCGGAGGATCCGCCGTGATGGATGCTAGTGGGGTGGTCCCTGCGATCGAAGGTGATCGGACAAGCAGACCATGGGTTGAACTTTGGGGCGACGGGCTCCATCGCATAGACGTCCCTTAGTGCACGCTTCCGCTCCCTCTTGGGAATGTGGGTTGTGTATATCATGTTCACCGTTTTCACTTGAGGGGGAAACCCCTTCTGTCCTCCTGAGTTCGGCGGCCGGGGCTCCTCCTCGTCATAGCTATGCAGCCCATTGTCCTTGTTCTCGGCATTTAACTTGCCGGCCTGCTTTAACACCTAGCATTCTCTGTTGGTGTGATTGGCTGGCTTGTCGGGGGTGTCGTGGATTTGACACGAGCGATCCAGTATGCGATCCAGACTGGACGGAGCCGGAGTATTTCTTTTAAATGGCTTTTTCCGCTGACCGGATCTTGAGCCTCTGAATCCGGCATTGACTGCCATATCTTCAGTGTTATCGTCGTTATTGCGGCGCTTTGGTCTATTACGATGCTGCCTACCGCTAACATCTTTGGTATCCGATGTATCCGGATTCCTCGATGTGTTGTTGCTGCAAGCCAGCCAGCTGTCCTCGCCCCCGCAAAAGCGGGACATGAGTGTCGTGAGGGCTGCCATAGACTTTGGCTTCTCCTGGCCGAGCTGGCGGGAGAGCCACTCGTCGCAGATGTTATGCTTGAATGCCGCTAGGGCCTCTGCATCCGGACAGTCTACAATTTGATTTTTCTTAGTTAGGAACCGTGTCCAGAATTGTCTGGCCGATTCCCCTGGCTGTTGGGTTATGTGGCTCAAGTCATCAGCATCCGGTGGCCGCACATAAGTGCCCTGGAAGTTGTCAAGAAATGCGTCTTCCAGATCCTCCCAACTGCCGACGGAATCTGCTGGCAAGCTATTCAGCCAATGCCGAGCTGGTCCTTTGAGTTTTAGTGGGAGGTACTTGATGGCATGTAGATCATCGCCGCGAGCCATGTGGATGTGAAGGAGGAAATCCTCAATCCATACAGCGGGATTTGTTGTGCCATCGTATGATTCGATATTTACGGGTTTGAAACCCTCCGGGAATTCATGATTCATAACTTCATCAGTGAAGCATAGGGGGGTGTGCGGCGCCTCTGTGTCGGGCTATATCCCGACGTAGTTCGTATGAGTCTTGTCTGTTGTATTCGGCCCGGCCGGATTTACTCTTGGTGTATCCGGCGCGACGATCATCGTCCCGTGTGGGCGCGCTGCCCGTGTCCTGTATATTGACCTTGCGATTTTTGCCTTACTATCCAAGATGTCTCGCAGGTCCTCTATGTTGCCCCGGGCCTTAGTATTTTTGAGTGAGTGGTGACGGGGTGCGGTCTGAACTGTAGGCTAAAACGCCGCTCTGGTTCGACCATGTAGTGGCTGGTCAGCCGCATCGTACACTGGTGAATGAGGTTTCAATGCTTCTTGAGGGAGTCCTGGATTAGGGGGTGTTCGGGTAGCCGGACTATACCTTCAGCCGGACTCCTGGACTATGAAGATACAAGATTGAAGACTTCGTCCCGTGTCCGGATGGGACTTTCCTTGGCGTGGAAGGCAAGCTTGGCGATGCGGATATTCAAGATCTCCTACCATTGTAACCGACTCTGTGTAACCCTAACCCTATCCAGTGTCTATATAAACCGGAGGGTTGTAGTCCGTAGGCAATCAACTCCATACACAACAATCATACCATAGGCTAGCTTCTAGGGTTTAGCCTCCTTGATCTCGTGGTAGATCTACTCTTGTACTACCCATATCAACAATATTAATCAAGCAGGAGTAGGGTATTGCCTCCATCGAGAGGGCCCGAACCTGGGTAAAACAAAGTGTCCCCTGTCTCCTGTTACCATCCGGCCTAGACGCACAGTTCGGGACCCCCTACCCGAGATCCGCCGGTTCTGACACCGACATTGGTGCTTTCATTGAGAGTTCCTCTGTGTCGTCGCCTTTAGGCCCGATGGCTCCTTTGATCATCGACAACGATGCGGTCCAGGGTGAGACTTTTCTCCCCGGACAGATCTTCGTCTTCGGCGGCTTCGCTCTGCGGGCCAATTCGCTCGGCCACCTGGAGCAGATCGAAAGCTACGCCTCTGGCCATCAAGTCAGGTTTGGAAGCTTAAACAATACGGCCGACATCTGCGGAGACTTGATCTTCGACGGATTCGAGCCACAGCCAAGCGCATCGCACTGTCTCGATGGGCATGATATAGCTCTGCCGCCGAACAGTGCCTTGGAGGCCGCGCACGCATCGGTTCCGACCATTGATTCGGAGCCTACTGCACCGATCGAGGATCAGCGGTTGGACGCTGCCTCAGGGGCTGCGATCTCAGAGGCGATTGAGCCGAACCCCAGCCCCGCACTCCGCGTGGCCCATGACTCCAAGGAGCCGGATTCCTCTCCGAGCTCGGAACCCCCCGCGCCCCTGCCGATCGAATCCGATTGGGCGCTGATCATGGAGTTCACCGCCGCGGACATCTTTCAGCACTCGCCCTTCGGCGACATCCTGAATTCTCTAAAGTCTCTCTCTTTATCAGGAGAGCCCTGGCCGGATTACGGTCAGCAAGGTTGGGATACGGACGACGAAGAAATTCAAAACCCACCCACCACCCACTTCGTAGCCACTGTCGACAATTTAACCGACACGCTGGACTTCGACTCCGAAGACATCGACGACATGGACGACGATGTAGGAGACGAACAGGAACCAGCACCTGTAGGGCACTGGAAGGCCACCTCGTCATATGACATATATATGGTGGATACTCCAAAAGATGGAGACGGCGATGGAACAGTGGGGGATGACGCCCCCAAGAAACAGCCAAAGCGCCGGCGTCAGCGGCGCCGCTCTAAATCCCGCCAAAGCAAAAACGGTGATTCCGGCACGGGAGATAATACTACCCCGGATAGCGCCGAAGAACACCCACCTCAGCAGAATTCGGCACAGGAAGATGGAGAAGCCAGCCCTCATGAGAGAGCGGCAGACCGAGAGGTCGAGGATGATAACTATACGCCTCCCTCGGAAGACGAGGCAAGCCTCGATGACGACGAATTCGTCATACCATCAGACCCCGCCGAACAGGAGCGTTTTAAACGCAGGCTTTTAGCCAAGGCAAGCAGCCTCAAGAAAAAGCAACAACAACCCCAAGAATTGCTAGCTGACAGATGGACTGAAGACCTTGCGGCCGAAGAGTATGAACTCGAACGCCCCTCCAAGAGTTACCCGAAGCACAGGTTGCTACCCCAATCAGAAGAGGAAGCACCTACATCACCAGCGCATGACATGGCAGACCGGCCGACTCGCGGCCGCGACAGAGAGGCCTGTCGGCCCTCCACCCAAGCCATGCCCCAACGCCGCTCAAATAAGGCACGGGAAAATGCGCCCGACCTGCGAGACATACTGGAGGATAAGGCAAGACAAACAAGATCGATCTACGGATCGCGCAGGCACCCTACGGCACGTGACAATGATCTTCACTCCGGATACAACAAATCCGGCCGGGCCGAACACAACAGACATAGCTCTTCCGAGCTGCATCGTGATATAGCCCAGTACAGAGGCGCCACACACCCGCTATGCTTCACGAATAAAGTAATGGATCATAAAATCCCAAAGGGTTTCAAACCCGTAAACATCGAATCATACGATGGCACAACAGACCCGGCGGTATGGATCGAGGATTATCTCCTTCACATCCACATGGCACGCGGCGATGATCTACACGCCATCAAATACCTCCCGCTCAAACTTAAAGGACCGGCCCGACATTGGCTTAACATCTTGCCAGCAGACTCAATCGGTTCTTGGGAGGACCTGGAAGCCGCATTCCTCGACAATTTCTAGGGCACTTACGTGCGACCGCCGGATGCCGACGAGTTAAGCCACATAATTCAGCAGCCAGAAGAATCGGCCAAACAATTCTGGACATGGTTCCTAACAAAGAAAAACCAGATAGTCGACTGTCCGGACACAAAGGCCCTAGCAGCCTTCAAGCATAACATCCGCGACGAGTGGCTTGCCCGGAACCTGGGACAGGAAAAGCCGAAATCCATGGCAGCCCTCACGACACTCATGACCTACTTTTGCGCGGGAGAAGACAGCTGGCTAGCTCGCAGTAACAACTTATCAAAGAACCCTGGTAATTCGGACACCAAGGACAAAAGTGGCAGGACACATTGGAATAAGTAAAAACGCCGCGTCAGCAGCGATAGCAATGAAGACACGACAGTCAATGTCGGATTCAAAGGCTATAAATCCGGTCAGCGGAAAAAGCCATACAAAAAGAATACTCAGGGCCCGTCCAGTTTCGACCGAATACTCGATCGCTTGTGCCAGATACATGGCACCCCCGAAAGGCCAGCCAATCACACTAACAGGGATTGTTGGGTGTTCAAGCAGGCAGGCAAGTTAAGGGCCGAAAACAGAGACAAGGGGCTGCACAGCGACGACGAGGAGCCCAAGCCGCCGAACAACAATGGACAGAAGGGTTTTAACCCACAAGTGCGGACAGTGAACATGATATATGCAACCCACATTCCCAAGCGGGAGCGGAAGCGTGCGCTACAGGACGTATACGCGATGGAGCCCGTCGCCCCAAAGTTCAACCCATGGTCCTCCTGCCCGATCACTTTTGATCGAAGGGACCGTCCCACTAGCATCCGTCATGGTGGCTTCACCGCATTGGTTCTTGACCCAATCATCGACGGATTTCACCTCACAAGAGTCCTCATGGACGGCGGCAGTAGCCTGAACCTGCTTTATCAGGATACAGTGCAGAAAATGGGCATAGATCCCTCAAGGATTAAGCCCACAAGAACGACCTTTAAAGGCGTCATACCAGGTGTAGAAGCCAACTGTACAGGCTCAGTAACACTTGACGTGGTCTTCGGATCCCCGGACAATTTCCGAAGCGAAGAGTTAATCTTCGATATAGTCCCATTTCGCAGTGGCTATCACGCCCTGCTCGGACGAACCGCATTCGCAAAGTTCAATGCGGTGCCGCGCTACACATATCTCAAGCTCAAGATGCCAGGCCCTCGAGGAGTAATTACAGTCAACAGAAACACCGAACGCTCCCTCCGTACGGAGGAACATACGGCAGCTCTCGCAGCGGAGGTACAAAGCAGCCTTCTCCGGAAATTCTCCAGTCCGGCCATTAAAAAGCCAGACACTGCCAAGCGCGCCCGGAGTAATCCACAGCAGGACCGCCTGGCATGCTCTAAGCAAGCGTAGCAATGCGGCCCCAACCCCAGCTCTCGCGACATAGCAAAACCAGTACCTCGCGTACATAATTACGCCCTTGAAATACCATGGGCACAGGGGAAGGGGCACAATAACGGCACGACCAAAATACGGCTTAAAACATACTAGGGGCTGTCAGATTCTTTTTTTTTATTTTTTCTTACTTTCAGGACTCCATACTTCGGACGACCTGTTCGGCAATTCGACTGTGCACAAACGATGCAAGATCCAAGGAGGCAGACAAGCCATGCCGCATTATGGAACTCCCAGGTGGTCTCTGTTACGAGCGGTATACCTGTTTTAAATACAATTCCGCGGCCTGCCCCTGGTCAGGGCATACTAAATAGTCCAATATCTTTTGCTTACCGCACTATTTGTATCGTTCGGCTTTGATAAATAGCCTCTCTATAAACAATGCATAGCTTTTTGTCTATTTTTTGCATTATAATCTCTTTTTTATATGTTCATTAATGACATGTTGCACCCGTACACCATGGTACGACAAGTACGCCAGGGGCTTCAGTACCCTTTAATATGGTGTGAGAAGTCCGTACACTTTCACAAGTGTGGCACCCCGAACTTATAGCACTATATGCATCGGCTCCGAATCATGATTTGGGTCAATAGTTGGGTTTTCCCGGCTCCTATGTTTTGGTGCCTTACGTTCCGCTATATCGGCTAAGGTAGCACTAGGAGAACCACTGCGATTGTGCCCCGATTGAGCTGGGTTAAGCACCTCAGTGGAGAAAGCTAAAACTGACTGTCATGATAAGGCGAGAGACTGGTCGCTGTTCGAGAGGTTTTTCGAGTCCCTAAAGACTTATGCCGCTTCGAGCGAGGAGCTGGATAACCCCAGCCAAGGCGTGGATAGCGCCCCGAACTCGGTCTTCCGAACTAGGGGCTTCTCCAAAATTTAAAATTATAAAGTTCTATGGCTAAGTGAGAGTGTTCAAGCATTATAGTCCGATTGCCTGGTTCGTCGTGCTGAGCGCCTCCCTTGAAGGACCCAAACATGGGAAAAAGAGCGCACAGGTATATCACAGAACACCCCAGCACTAGTGGCATGGGGGCAGAAGCCGACGACTAGCCATCTCTCAATTTTTGATAAACGGCCGCACAGAAAATAATATTTTAAATTCAATAAGCATTGCTTCACGCATATGAACAAGTTTTCAGCGCACAGGATAAAATCGAGCGAGTTCATTCAAAAATTACATCCTTGGTACATTAATCCGCCACAAGGCGGGCACCCACAAGAACATCCTTATAGTAGTTCTCGGGCTTGCGATGCTCCTTCCCCGGCGGCGGCCCGTCCCTCACAAGCTTCTCACCGTCCAGCTTACCCCACTGCACCTTTGCACGGGCAAGGGCCCTACGGGCACCTTCGATGCAGACAGAGCGCTTGATGACCTCAAGCCTTGGACAGGCCTCCACCAGCCACCGCACCAGCCCGAAGTAGCTCCCAGGCAGGGCATCTCCGGGCCACAGCCGAACTATGAAGCCCTTCATGGCCTGTTCGGCCGCCTTGTGGAGCTCGACCAGCTATTTCAGCTGGTCGCTTAAGGGCACAGGGTGTCCAGCCTCAGCATACTTAGACCAGAACACCTTCTCCATCGAGCTGCCCTCTTCAGCTCGGTAGAATGCGGCAGCGTCGGATACGCTGCGGGGAAGATCTGCGAATGCCCCTGGAGAGCTCCGGATTCGGGTAAGTAACAAGTAGTTTACTTTTATATTTCTGCTTTGCATGAAGAATGCCTTACCCGCTGCTATCTTTTTCACCTCCTCCAACTCTTGGAGGGCCTTTTGGGCTTCGGCCTTGGCAGACTTGGCAGTCTCAAGGGCCGCCGCGAGCTCGGACGCTTGGGTCTTTGACTCAAGCTCCAAACTCTCATGTTTCTTCATGAGAGCCTGAAGCTCTTGCTGCACCTCGCCGACCTAAGCCCCAAGTTTCTCTCGCTCGGTGTGCTCTGCGGTCGTTTTCTTTTCGGCCTCAGATAGCGCCTGCTTGAGGGTTGCCACCTCAGTCATGGCCCCTACAATAAGCAATACAATCCTGTTATTTTTTGCAATCACGCCTCTCTATAGGCACCCTTTTCAGTAAGGTATTTCTTACCTTCTGTCTCCTCGAGCTGCCGCTTGGCAAGGCCGAGCTCTTGCTCGGTCCGATCGAGGTCCTGCTTCAGGACACCCACCTCCGCAGTCAGTGCAGCGGTGGATAGCAGCGAAGCCTGCATACGCATATTAACTCTTTTTGTTAGACTCCTGCGAAATTTACTAGATCCTCTATTCGGCTTTTCTTTCCGAAAAAAACAGAGCATCAGGGGCTTCTGTCTATGCGGTAATATTTTTACATATTTTTACTTACCTCGAAGCCTGTTAGAAGGCTAGCGCAAGCTTCAGTCAGTCCGCTCTTGGTGGACTGAACCTTCTGGATCACCGCACTCATAATAGTACGGTGTTCCTCGTCGATGGAGGCGCCTTCAAGCACCTCCAGCAGATTGTCCGGCACCTCCGGTTGGACGGAGGCTGCTGGCTCAGAAGGCTTGCTCCTCTTGGAAGGAGTTCGCCTGCCGCAGTCCGGAATCATTGAAGATTCCGGCACGGCGTCCGGCTCAAAGCCGGACTTGGAGCCCTGGGGGGTCTTGTCCCCTTTACTCCTGGAGTCCGGGAGGTCGCCTTGTGGATCCTCCAGGACCACCTCCTCCTGCCCCGGAGCTCGTTGTGATGCCACTTCGGCGTCATCCGCAGTGCGGGGGGAGACAGCGGGCAGAACTGAGTTCACGTCCGAAGAATCCAGGGAGCCGCTCGACGACTCGTTGAGTTCGGCCCGGGGCGGGCTCCATGATTACATTCGACATTAGGGAAAGCTGTGCAATAAAAGGAATATCATGAATCACTCTGGTATCCGAACACTTACGATTTCGCCGAACGCCTGGCTCTGTCCGGCCACTCCTCTTCGTCCTCGTCGGCGTCGAGAGCGTAGTCCGGCGGAGGGTTCTCCTCTTCTTGGACCCCTCGGCCTTCCCCCTTGGGGCGGCCTTCCTTTTCTTTCCTCCCCTCGCTGGGGGGGGGGGAGAGCTTTCTTCTTCCTCCTCCTCGTTTTCACGGGAGGAGGGCGTCTCGGACTCGTCGGATGACGAGTCCAACAACACCATGCTGCGGGTACTCTTTCGAGTCTCCTGGTCTTCTTCTTCTTAGCCTTCTTTTCCGGCACCACATAAGGCGCCGAAGCCAGCAGCTTCACTAGTAGAGCTGGGGCTGGGTCTTCGGGCAGCGGAGCCGGACAGTTGATCGATCCGGATACCGCCCACCAAGCCTGTCAAAGGTAACGGAGTTTAGATCCCGCATGGAGTTAAACTTTGAAAAAAGCTGAACATCCTGTAAAAGGTGAAAATGGCTTACCTCGCTGGCGTGACGCTGCGAGCTATATCCGCGGTCCTCGGAAGCGGATGCGGGAGCCCCGACACCTTTGATTAGCACCTTCCAGACGTCTTCATACGTCGTGTCAAAGAGCCTGTTAAGGGTTCAGTGCTGTGCCGGGTCAAACTCCCACAGAGTAAAGTCTTGACACGGGAGGATTCGGCGAACGAGCATGACCTGGACTACATTTACAAGCCTAATTGACTTGTTTACCAGGGACTGGATGCATGTCTTCAGTCCGGTCACCTCTTTCTCGTTACCCCACGATAGGCCCATCTCTTTCCAGGACATGAGCCGCGTGGGGGGTCCGAATCGGAATTTGGGGGCTGCTATCCATTTCGGATCGCGTGGCTCGGTGATGTAAAACCATACGGCTTGCCACCCCTTTAGGGTCTCCACGAAGGAGCCCTCGAACCACAGGACGTTGGCAATCTTGCCCACCATAGCGCCTCCACACTCCGCCTGGTTGCCATGCACCACCTTGGGCTTAATGTTGAAGGTCTTGAGCCAAAGGCCGAAATGGGGGCGGATGTGGAGGAAAGCCTCGCACACGACAATAAACTCCGAGATGTTGAGGATGAAGTTCGGGGCCAGATCGTGGAAATCCAGGCCGTAGTAGAACATGAGCCCCCAGACAAATGGGTGAAGTGGAAAACCCAATCCGCGGAGGATGTGGGAAAGGAATACTACCCTCTCATAGGGCCTTGGGGTGGCAACAAGCTGCCCCTCCTCGGGAAGCCGATGCGCAATGTCTTTGGACAAGTATCCGACCTTCCTAAGCTTTTTGACGTCACCCTCCATGACGGTGGAGAGCTTCCACTTGCCTCCCGCTCCGGACATCGCTGGAGAAAGGTTGAGGTGGGAAGCGCGGGCTTGGGCGCTGGAGCTCGAGTGCGCAGGAGATGGATAGGCAAAGGAGGAAGAAGGCGTAGGTAAAAAGGTGGATCCTTATCCCCTTATATGGGCGGATGCGGTTGTGCGTCCCCACCTGCGTAATAAAACTCGCTTGCCTCCCAAGTGCCATGGTAAATGGCGCGGTTAGGGTTTCCCACGTCCGTATTGATGAGAAACCCGTAAAAAGGGGCAGGCGATCTCTGCTTTGACAAGACGTGCCAAGGAAACCGCCTCGCAAAACATGCTGAGGTGGAAAAGTAAAAATGATTCGAGTAAAGGACTTGGCCGTAGTGTGATAGCGCACTGCGGAATACGTCAGCAGATCTGATTTGTGACAATATTATTCTCTCTACAGCAATATGTGGAAGCTTATTTTGCAGAACCGGACACTACTCTTGGTGTTTACAAATCTTCTATGAAGGACTTGGAGGAGGAACCCGCCTTGCAATGCCGAAGACAATTTGCGCGCCGGACTCGTCATCATTGAAGCCTGGTTCAGGGGCTACTGAGGGAGTCCTGGATTAGGGGGTGTTCGGGTAGCCGGACTATACCTTCAGCCAGACTCCTGGACTATGAAGATACAAGATTGAAGACTTCGTCCCGTGTCCGGATGGGACTTTCCTTGGCGTGGAAGGCAAGCTTGGCGATGCGGATATTCAAGATCTCCTACCATTGTAACCAACTCTGTGTAACCCTAACCCTATCCGGTGTCTATACAAACCGGAGGGTTGTAGTCCGTAGGCAATCAACTCCATACACAACAATCATACCATAGGCTAGCTTCTAGGTTTTAGCCTCCTTGATCTCATGGTAGATCTACTCTTGTACTACCCATATCATCAATATTAATCAAGCAGGAGTAGGGTATTACCTCCATCGAGAGGGCCCGAACCTGGGTAAAACAAAGTGTCCCCTGTCTCCTGTTACCATCCGGCCTAGACGCACAGTTCGGGACCCCCTACCCGAGATCTGCCGGTTTTGACACCGACACTTCCTCCTCAAGGTGAGGTAGCAACCTGCGTTTTGGGTAACTCTTGGACGGGCGCTCGAGGTCATGCTCCTCGGCCGCAAGGACTTCGGTCCACCTGTCTGCTAGCAAGTCTTGATCAACTTGAAGCTGATGCTATTTTTTCTTCAGGCTATTTGTCGTGGCCATAAGCCGGCGCTTGAAGCGCTCTTGCTCGACGGGGTCCTCAGGCACGATAAACTCGTCATCGCCGAGGCTCGCCTCGTCTTCGAAGAGAGGCATGTAATTGTCCTCCTCCGGTTCTCCATCTGTTGCCCGCTCTGGAGGGCTAGCTTGTTCGTCCTCTAGCTCTACACTGTGCTGGAGGGGATTGTTGTTGTCTTCGGTGCTATCCGGAGTGTTATTATCTCCTGTGTCGGTATCACTGCTCTTGCTGTGGTGGGACTTAGAGCGGCGCCGCTGACATTGGTGCTTGGGTTGCTTCTTGGAGGGGTCATCCTCCATCGTCTCATCGCCATTGGCTTCTTTGGGGGTGTCCACCATGTATATATCGTATGATGAGGTGGCGGTCCAGCGCCCCGAGGGCGGTGGATCCTGTTCGTCTCCGGCTTCGTCGTCCATACCGTCGAAGTCTTCGGAGTCTAAGTCAAGCATGTTGGTTAAGTCGTCGACAGTGGCTACTAAGTGGGTGGTGTGGGTGTGCAGCGAATTTATTCGTCGTCCGCATCCCATTCTAGCCGGACATAGTTCGGCCAAGGTTCTCCCGACAGGGAGAGAGACCTTAATGAGTTTAGAACATCTCCAAAAGGTGAGTGCTGAAAGATATCCGCGGACGTGAATCATAATCGGCGCCCAGTAGGACTCGACGGGCACGGATGTGAGCGGCTCGGAGTCCGTGACCGGAGATGAATCCAGTGGGTCGGCGACACGGCTCTTGTAAGGGGTAAAGTCAGTATCCGGCTCTATCGCCACTGAGAGTGCGGCCTCCATGGCGGGGTCCATCCCTCCACTCTCGGATGGCGCGACTTGCTCCGGATTGATGGCCGGAGTAGTTGTGGATGCGATCTCCCGAACATTGTCCGACGGCGGAGTTACGTCATGCTCGTCACGACTGTGCGGCACGTTCTACATGGGCTCGAATCCGTCGAAGATCAAGTCTCCGCGGATGTCGGCCGTGTAGTTCAAGTTTCCAAATCTGGCCTCATGGCCACGGGCGTAGCTCTCGATCTGCTCGAGATGGCCAAGCGAATTGGCCCGTAGTGCGAAGCCGCTGAATACGAAGACCTGTCCGGGGAGGAAAGCCTCACCCTGGACCGCATCGCAAGCGATGATCGAAGGTGCCATCAAGCCTTATGGTGACGACACAGTGGAACTCTTAATGAAAGCACCAATGTCGGTGTCAAAACCGGTGGATCTCGGGTAGGGGGTCCCAAACTATGCGTCTAAGGCGGATGGTAACAGGAGGCAGGGGACACGATGTTTACCCAGGTTCGGGCCCTCTTGATGGAGGTAATACCATACGTCCTGCTTGATTGTTCTTGATAATATAAGTAGTACAAGAGTTGATCTACCACGAGATCAAAGAGGCTAAACCCTAGAAGCTGGCCTATGGTATGATTGTATGTTGTCCTACGGACTAAAACCCTCCGGTTTATATAGACACCGGAGGAGGCTGGGGTTACACAAGGTCGGTTACAAAGGAGGAGATATACATATCCGTATTGCCTAGCTTGCCTTCCACGCCAAGTAGAGTCCCATCCGGCGACACGGGACGGAGTCTTCAAACTTGTATCTTCATAGTCCAACAGTCCGGCCAAAGGATATAGTCCGGCTATCCGGAGACCCCCTAATCCAGGACTCCCTCACCTACTACTGGAAAGGGTTGGAGTCCTACTCCCGGTGGGAGTAGGACTCCCCTTGGGCCACGCCTAGGAGGGCCGGCCTCTCCCCCTCCTCCACTCCTTTATATACGGGGAGGGGGGGCACCCCATAGACACACAAATTGATCAGTTGATCTTTTAGCCGTGTGCGGTGCCCCCCTCCACCATAATCCACCTCGGTCATATCGTAGCGATGCTTAGGAGAAGCCCTGCGTCGGTAGTATCATTATAACCGTCATCACGCCGTCGTGCTGACGGAACTCTCCCTCGAAGCTCTGCTGGATCGGAGTTCGTGGGACGTCATCGAGCTAAACATGTGCTGAACTCGGAGGTGCCGTACGTTCGGTACTTGGATCGGTCGGATCGTGAAGACGTACGACTACATCAACCGCGTTCTCATAACGCTTCTTCTTACGGTCTACGAGGGTACGTGGACGACACTCTCCCCTCTCGTTGCTATGCATGACCATGATCTTGCGTGTGCGTAGGAATTTTTTTGAAATTACTGCGTTCTCAAAAAGTAAGGAGAAGTTTAGGGGCGGTTGGCCGGATGAGAGAGATCTAATACATGAAATAGAGAGGAATAAAGAGAGGGATCTCAGGGAACGTCTCAAGGCGCAACAATGGCAGAGGGAGTACGAGAGCAAGCAATATGAGGCGAGGAGCCAGTGGGAGAGGGGTTCATCGAACAGAGGAGGTGAGAACAGGCACGGTTAATTACCACCCTCCCTATCCGCGGGAGACAAAGAGGGGTTACTATGTCCGTAAGCCTTGGCAGGATTATGATGAGAGAAGAAGGAGGGAAGACAGCCCCCAAGGCACGCCTAACTCAAGGAAAAGAAGGCTGTGACAGATGTGGGTGCCAAAAGGGGATGGGGACAGGCAAGAGGGGGATGAATCATTTATCCGCGACACTAGAGAAAAGACACCCTCTGTGTTTGATCGTATTGAAGAGAATGACAAGGTAACGGTGGACCCTGCCACAGGGCGGGGCCACCGAGAGCAATGATCATCTTTGCCTGGAACTGCCGAGGATTGGGGTTGGACTCGACAGTTGGCGAACTTTCAGACCTGATTAGATCATACAACCCAGAGGTGTTGTTCTTATCAGAAACTAAAAAGAGATTGGGTGCGATGGATAGACTCAAGTGGAGTTTGGGGTTTACTAAAGGTGTAGCGGTGGATTGCAAGGGTGACACGTCCATTTTGCATCATGCTTTTATATCGATATTTATTGCATATTGAGCTGTTATTACACATTATGTCACAATACTTATGCCTATTCTCTCTTATTTTACAAGGTTTACATAAAGAGGGAGAATGCCGACAGCTGGGATTCCGGGCTGGAAAAGGAGGAAATATTAGAGACCTATTCTGCATAGCTCCAAAAGTCCCGAAACTTCACGGAGGACGTTTTTAGAATATATAAAAATTACCGAGCGCAAGAAGTTCACCAGGGGGCACACCCTGCCCACGAGGGTGGGCGGCGCGCCCTACCCCCCTGTGCGCGCCCCTACCTCGTGGGCCCCCTGGTTGCCCTCTGATGTCCATCTTCTGCTATATGAAGTCTTTCCATGAGAAAAAAATCATAATCCATCTCCTCGGACGAAACTCCGCCGCCACGAGGCGGAACCTTGGCGGAACCAATCTAGGGCTCTGGCGGAGCTGTTCTGCCGGGGAAACTTCCCTCCGGGAGGGGAAATCATCACCATAGTCATCACCAATGCTCCTCTCATCGGGAGAGGGAAATCTCCATCAACATCTTCACTAGCACCATCTCCTCTCAAAACCCTAGTTCATCTCTTGTATCCAATTCTTGTCTCCAAGTCCGGGATTGGTACTACTAGGTTGCTAGTAGTGTTAATTACTCCTTGTAGTTGATGCTAGTTGGTTTATTTGGTGGAATATCATATGTTCAGATCCTATATGCATATTAATACCCCTCTGATTATGAACATGATTATGCTTTGTGAGTAGTTACGTTTGTTCCTGAGGACATGGGAGAAGTCTTGTTATTAGTAGTCATGTGAATTTGGTATTCGTTCGATATTTTGATGAGATGTATGTTGTCTCTCCTCTAGTGGTGTTATGTGAACGTCGACTACATAACACTTCACCATTATTTGGTCCTAGAGGAAGGCATTGGGAAGTAATAAGTAGATGATGGGTTGCTAGAGTGACAGAAGCTTAAACCCTAGTTTATGCGTTGCTTCGTAAGGGGCTGATTTGGATCCATATGTTTCATGCTATGGTTAGGTTTACCTTAGTACTTTTGCTGTAGTTGCGGATGCTTGCAATAGAGGTTAATCATAAGTGGGATGCTTGTCCAAGTAAGGACAGTACCCAAGCACCGGTCCACCCACATACCAAATTATCAAAGTACCAAACGCGAATCATATGAGCGTGATGAAAATTAGTTTGACGATATTCCCATGTGTCCCCGGGAGCGCTTTTCTCTATATAAGAGTTTGTCCAGGATTGTCCTTTGCTACAATAAGGATTGGGCCACCTTGCTGCACTTTATTTACTTTTGTTACTTGTTGCTCGTTGCAAATTGTCCTATCACAAAACTATCTGTTACCACTTGTTTCAGTACTTGCAGAGAATATCTTGCTGGAAACCGCTTATCATTTCCTTCTGCTCCTCGTTGGGTTCGACACTCTTACTTATCGAAAGGACTACGATAGATCCCCTATACTTGTGGGTCATCAAGACTCTTTTCTGGCACCGTTGTCGGGGAGTTAAGCGCCTTTGGTAGGTGGAATTTGGTAAGGAAACATTTATATAGCATGCTGAAATTTACTGTCACTTGTTACTATGGAAAGTAATCCTCTGAGGGGCTTGTTCGGGGTATCTTCACCCCGACCAGTAGAGCAAAGAGTTGCTCCTCAACCTACTGAACCTACTGAAAATGAAAATGAAAATGAAAATACTTGCTTTGAAGTTCCTTCGGGTATAATAGAAAAACTGCTATCTAATCCTTTTTTAGGAGATGGAACAAAACATCCTGATGAACATCTAATATATGTGGATGAAGTTTGTGGATTATTTAAGCTTGCAGGTGTACCCGGAGATATTGTTAAGAAGAAGGTCTTCCCTTTATCTTTGAAGGGAGATGCATCGACATGGTATAGGCTATGTGATGATACGGGGTCATGGAACTACAAACGATTGAAATTGGAATTTCATCAGAAGTTTTATCCTATGCATCTTGTTCATCGTGATCACAATTATATATATAATTTTTGGCCTCACGAAGGAGAAAGTATCGCTCAAGCTTGGGCGAGGCTTAAATCAATGTTATATTCATGCCCCAATCATGAGCTCTCAAGAGAAATGATTATTCAAAAATTTTATGCTCGGCTTTCATGCTTGATACTTCTTGTGCTGGCTCTTTTATGATGAAGACTATTGAATTCAAATGGGATTTATTGGAAAGAATTAAACGCAACTCTGAAGATTGGGACCTCGACAAAGGTAAGGAGTCAGGTATGACACCTAGGTTTGATTGTGTTAAATCTTTTATGGATACCGATGTTTTCCGTAAGTTTAACACTAAATATGGACTTGACTCTGAAATAGTAGCTTCTTTCTGTGAATCTTTTGCTACTTATGTTGATCTCCCCAAGGAGAAGTGGTTTAAATATCATCCTCCCATAGAAGTAAAAGTAGCTGCACCAATTAAAGTTGAAGAAAAGACTGTCACTTATAATGATCCTATTGTTCCTACCGCTTATGTTAAGAAACCACCTTTTCCTGTTAGGATAAAGGATCATGCTAAAGCTTCAACTGTGGTTCGTAAAATCAATATTAAAACTTATACACCTCCTGAGAAATTAAAGTTGAACCTGATATTGCTATTGTTAAAGATCTCTTGTCTGACAATATTGATGGGCATGTTATTTATTTCCTTGATGAGACTACTAGAATTGCTAAACCTTGTGCTAAAGATAAAAACAGACCTGTGGTAGGCATGCCTGTTATTTCTGTTAAAATAGGAGATCATTGTCATCATGGCTTATGTGATATGGGTGCTAGTGCTAGTGAAATACCTTACGCCTTATACAAAGAAATTATGCATGATATTGCACCTGCTGAGATAGAAGATATTGATGTCATAATTAAACTTGCCAATAGGGATACTATTTCACCAATGGGAATTGTTAGAGATGTTGAAGTCTTGTGTGGGAAAACTAAATATCCTTCTGATTTTCTTGTTCTTGGTTCCCCATAAGATAGCTTTTGTCCCATTAGATTTGCTAGACCCTTCTTGAACATTGTTAATGCTAAGATAGATTGCAAAAAGAATGTTGTTACTATCGGTTTAGATGATATGTCTCATGAATTTAATTTCTCTAAATTTAGTAAACAACACCGTGAAGAAGAATTACCTAGTAAGGATGAAATTATTTGTCTTGTCTCTATTGTTGTACCTCCTAGTGATCCTTTAGAACAATATTTGCTAGACCATGAAAATGATATGTTTATGAATGAAAGAAGGGAAATAGATGAAGTATTCTTTAAATAGGAACCTATTATGAAACACAATTTGCATGTTGAAATCCTAGGGGATCCTCCTCCACCCAAGGGTGATCCCGTGTTTGAGATTAAACTGTTGCCTGATACTCTTAAATATGCTTATCTTGATGAGAAAAAGATATATCATGTTATTATTAGTGCTAACCTTTCATAGCATGAGGAAGGGGGATTATTGAAAACTCTGAAGAAGCACCGTGCTGCTATTGGTTATACTCTTGATGATCTTAAGGGCATTAGTCCCACTCTATGTCAGCATAAAATAAATTTGGAAGAAGATGCTAAACCATTTCGTGATCATCAACGATGGCTGAATCCTAAAATGAAAGAAGTGGTAAGAAAGGAAATATTAAAGCTCCTTGATGCAGGTATAATCTATCCCGTTGCTGATAGTCAGTGGGTAAGTCCTGCCCATTGTGTCCCTAAGAAGGGAGGTATTACTGTCGTTCCTAATGATAAATATGAATTGATTCCTCAAAGAATTATTACAGGTTATAGGATGGTAATTGATTTCCGCAAATTAAATAAGGCCACTAAAAAGGACCATTACCCCTTACCTTTTATCGATCAAATGCTAGAAAGATTATCCAAACATACACATTTTTGCTTTCTAGATGGTTATTCTGGTTTCTCTCAAATACCTGTGTCAGCCAAGGATCAATCAAAGACTACTTTTACTTGCCCTTTTGGTACTTTTGCTGATAGAGGTATGCCTTTTGGTTTATGTAATGCACCTGCTACCTTTCAAAGATGCATGATGGCTATATTCTCTGACTATTGTGAAAAGATTTGCGAGGTTTTCATGGACGATTTCTCCGCCTATGGATCTTCTTTTGATGATTCGTTGAGCAACCTTGATCGAGTTTTGCAGAGATGTGAAGAAACTAATCTTGTCTTGAATTGGGAAAAGTGCCACATTATGGTTAATGAAGGTATTGTCTTGGGGCATAAAGTTTCTGAAAGAGGTATTGAAGTTGATAAAGCCAAGGTTGATGCTATTGAAAAGATGCCATGCCCCAAGGACATTAAAGGTATAAGAAGTTTCCTTGGTCACGCGAGATTTTATAGGAGGTTCATTAAGGACTTCTCAAAAATTTCTCGGCCTCTGACTAATTTATTACAAAAAGATATACCATTTGTGTTTGATGATGATTGTGTAGAAGCATTCGAAATACTTAAGAAAGCATTGATCTCTGCACCTATTGTTTAGCCACCTGATTGGAATTTACCCTTTGAAATTATGTGTGATGCTAGCGATTATGTTGTAGGTTCTGTTCTAGGGCAAAGAGTTGATAAGAAATTAAACATTATTCAATATGCTAGTAAAACCCTAGATAATGCTCAAAGAAATTATGCTACTACTGAAAAATAATTCTTAGCAGTTGTATTTGCTTGTGATAAGTTCATACCTTATATTGTTGATTCTAAAGTAACTATTCACACTGATCATGCTTCTATTAAATATCTTATGGAAAAGAAAGATGCTAAACCTAGCCTTATTAGATGGGTTCTCTTGCTACAAGAATTTGACTTACATATCGTTGATAGAAAGGGAGCTGAGAATGTCGTTGCAGACAACTTGTCTAGGTTAGAAAATGTGCTTGATGACCCACTACCTATTGATGATAGCTTTCTTGATGAGAAATTAAATGTCATAAATGCTTCTCATACTGCTCCATGGTATGCTGCATATGCTAATTACATTGTTGCTAAGTTTATACCACCTAGTTTCACATACCAGCAAAAGAAAAAGTTCTTCTATGATTTGAGGCATTACTTTTGGGATGACCCACATCTTTATAAAGAAGGGGTAGATGGTGTTATTAGACGTTGTGTGCCTGAGCATGAACAGGAACATATCCTACGCAAGTGTCACTCCGAAGCTTATGGAGGACACCATGCTGGAGATAGGACTACACATAAGGTTTTTTATTGGCCTACTCTCTTCAAGGATGCCCGTAAGTTTGTCTTATCATGTGATGAATGTCAAAGAATAGGTAATATTAGTAGACGTCAAGAAATTCCTATGAACTATTCACTCATTATTGAACCATTTGATGTTTGGGGCTTTGACTATATGGGACCTTTTCCTGCCTCTAATGGATATACTCATATTTTAGTTGTTGTTGATTACATTACTAAGTGGGTAGAAGCTATTCCAACTAATAGTGTTGATCATAACACTTCTATTAAAATGCTTAAAGAAGTTATTTTTCCAAGATTTGGAGTCCCTAGATATTTAATGACTGATGGTGGTTCACATTTTATTCATGGTACTTTCCATAAAATGCTTGCTAAGTATGATGTTAATCATAGAATTGCATCCCCTTATCACCCTTAGTCTAGTGGTCAAGTAGAATTGAGTAATAGAGAGCTCAAATTAATTTTGCAAAAGACTATCAATAGGTCTAGAAAGAATTGGTCCAAGAAACTTGATGATGCATTATGGGCCTATAGAACTGCATATAAAAATCCTATGGGTATGTCTCCGTATAAAATGGTTTATGGAAAAGCATGTCACTTACCTCTCGAACTAGAACACAAAGCATATTGGGATATTAAAGAGATCAATTATGATTTTAAACTTGCCGGTGAGAAGAGGTTATTTGATGTTAGCTCACTCGATGAATGGAGAACCCAAGCCTACGATAATGCCAAGTTGTTTAAATAAAAAGTTAAAAGATGGCATGATAAAAGGATACAAAAGCGTGAGTTTAATGTAGGTGATTATGTATTGCTATACAACTCTAATTTAAGATTTTTTGCAGGAAAACTTCTCTCTAAATGGGAAGGTCCTTACGTTATCGAGGAGGTCTATCGTTCCGGTGCCATAAAAATCAACAACTTTGAAGGCACAAATCCGAAGGTGGTGAACGGTCAAAGAATCAAACATTATATCTCAGGTAATCCCATAAATGTTGAAACCAGTGTTATTGAAACCGTAACCCCGGAGGAATACATAAGGTACACTTTTCGGAGCGTTTCAGACCCCGAAAAGGAATAGGTATGTGGTACGGTAAGTAAACCGACTCCAAAACAGTTTTTAAGGCAATATTTCTCCATTTTGGAATATTTAGAAAAATAGAAAAATAAGAAGCAGTCCGGGAAGGACACGAGGCCTCCACAAGGGTGGAGGGCTCGCCCTACCCCCTGGGCACACCCCTACCTCGTGGGAACCTCGTGCACTCTCCAGACTCCATTCTCGTACATGACAAGTATTTTGGTCGGTAAAAATTCATTATATAACCTCCCAAAGGTTTTGACCACCGTATCATGCAAAAATCTCCTGTGTTTGTTTCGAGATGTTTTTCCGACAGATCCGGGTCGTCATGTCGTCTTCAAGTGCCCCTAAGGAGCAGTTCTTTGAGAAGGTCATCAACCCCTACCTCGTAGTAGTGCTGCAACACCCTCAAACCATTGAGATGCGTGAGGGGTTGTTGCACATCCGCGATGCTGAGGGACCAAGGAAGACCGGAAGCACGGAGGCAAGGCTCGAGGCATTGGAGCAAGAAGTTTTCAAGTGTCAGGGGATGTTGGAGCGTGGACTTGATTCCAATCACATTATGATCACAGAGTTCACCAACAACCACAAGCTGGACATCAAGGACATTGGGGAGGCCATCTTCAAGCTTCATGAGAAAATCGAGCACCTCCAAGCCCAGATTTATGACCTGCAAAATCAAAATTGTGAGTATGAATTTAGATTCAAGAGGATGAGTTTAGCTGCAGATTTGATGTTTCAGGAAACTCGATCATCCTTCTATGATAGTGAGTGAGGGAGTCCTGTATTAGGGGGTGTCCGGATAGCCGGACTCTCGGACTATGAAGATACAAGATTGAAGATTCGTCCCGTGTCCGGATGGGACTTTCCTTGGCGTGAAAGGCAAGCTTGGCAATATGGATATGTAGATCTCCTCCCATTGTAACCGACTCTGTGTAACCCTAGCCCTCTCTGGTGTCTATATAAACCGGAGGGTTTTAGTCCATAGGACAAACAACAATCATACCATAGGCTAGCTTCTAGGGTTTAGCCTCTTTGATCTCGTGGTAGATCTACTCTTGTACTACCCATATCATCGATATTAATCAAGCAGGATTAGGGTTTTACCTCCATCGAGAGGGCCCGAACCTGGGTAAAAACATTGTGTCCCTTGGCTCCTGTTACCATCCACCTAGATGCACAATTCAGGACCCCCTACCCGAGATCCGCCGGTTTTGACACCGACATTGGTGCTTTCATTGAGAGTTCCTTTGTGTCGTCACCTTTAGGCCCGAAGGCTCCTCTGATCATCAACAACGATGCGGTCCAGGGTGAGACCTTTCTCCCCAGACAGATCTTCGTGTTCGGCGGCTTTGCATTGCGGGCTAATTCGCTTGGCCATCTGGAGCAGATTGAAAGCTACGCCCTGGCCATCAGGTCAGATTTGGAAGTTTGAACTACACGGCCGACATCCACGGAGACTTGATCTTCGACGGATTCGAGCCACAGCTGGGCGCTCCGCACTGTCACGATGGGTATGACCTAGCTCTGCAGCCGAATAGTACCCTAGAGGCCGCGCCCGCATCAGCTCCGACCCTTAGCTCGAAGCCAACTGCGCCGATCGAGGACGGGTGGCTAGACACCGCCTCAGGGGCTGCAGTCTCAACGGCGATCGAGCCGAACACCAGCCTCATCCTCTGCGAAGCCCGTGACTCCAAGGTGCCGGACTCTTTTTCGAACTCCGAACCTTCCGCGCCCCTGCCAATCAAATCCGATTGGGCGCCGATCATGGAATTCACCGCCACGGATATCTTTCAGCACTCGCCCTTCGGCGACATTATGAATTCACTAAGGTCTCTCTCTTTGTCGAGAGAGCCCTGGCCGGACTATGGTCAACAGGATTGGGATGCGGACGATGAAGAAATTCGACGCCCACCCACCACCCACTTCGTAGCCACTGTCGATGATTTAACCGACATGCTCGACTTCGACTCTGAAGACATCGACGGTATGGACGATGATGTAGGAGACGAACATGAACCAGCGCCTATAGGGCACTGGAAAGCCACCTCGTCATATGACATATATATGGTGGATACACCCAAAGAAGGCAATGACGACGAAACAACGGGGGATGACCCCTCCAAGAAGCAACCCAAGCGCCGGTGTCAGCGGCGCTGCTCTAAATCCCGCCAAAGCAAAAATGGTGATGCCGGCACGGGAGATAATAACACCCCGGACAGTGTCGAAGACAATTCCCTCCAGCAAGATTCAGCGCAGGAGGATGGAGAAGCTAGCCCCCTAAGAGAGCGGCAGACGGAGAAAAAGAGGATGGTAATTACATGCCTCCCTCCGAAGACGAGGCAAGTCTGAGCGACGACGAATTTGCCGTGCCTGAGGATCCCGTCGAACAAGAGCACTTTAAGCGCAGGCTTATGGCCACGGCGAGTAGCCTTAAGAAAAAACAGCAACAACTCAGAGCTGATCAAGACTTGCTAGCCGACAGATGGACGGAAGTCCTTGCGGCCAAGGAATACGAACTCGTACGCCCCTCCAAGAGCTACCCAAAGCGCGAGTTGCTACCCTGTTTAGAGGAGGAAGCACTTAAGCCTACATTACCAGCACATGATGCGGCTGACCGGCCACCTCACGGCCGCGACAGAGAGTCCTCCCGGCCCTCCACTCAAGCCGCACCCCGGCGTCGCTCAAAAAATACCAAGGCACGGGGAAATGCGCTAGACCTGCGAGATATGTTGAAAGACAGGGCAAGCCAAACAAGATCGATCTACGGATCGCGCGGGCGCCCCACGACATGAGACGATAACCGTCACGCCGGATACGGTAAATCCGGCCGGGCCGAACACAGCAGACAAAGCTCATTTGAGCTACGTCGTGATATAGCCCAGTACAGAGGCGTCGCACACCCACTATGCTTCACAGATGAAGTAATGGATCATCAGATCCCAGAGGGTTTCAAACTCGTAAACATTGAATCACACGATGCACAACAGATCCTGCGGTATGGATCGAGGACTATCTCCTTCATATCCACATGGCCCGTGGCGAAGATCTACACGCCATCAAATACCTCCCACTCAAGCTTAAAGGACCAGCTCGGCATTGGCTTAACAGCCTGCCAGCAGAATCAATTGGTTGTTGGGAGGACCTGGAAGCCGCATTCCTCGACAATTTCCAGGGCACTTATATGCGACCACCAGACGTCGATGACCTGAGCCACATAATTCAGCAGCCAGAAGATTCTGCCAGACAATTCTGGACACGGTTCCTAACCAAGAAAAATCAAATTGTCGACTGTCCGGACGAAGAGGCCCTAGCAGCCTTCAAGCATAACATCTGTGACGAGTGGCTTGCCCGGCACCTTGGACAGGAAAAGCCGAAATCTATGGCAGCCCTCATGACACTCATGACCCGCTTTTGCGCGGGAGAAGACAGCTGGCTGGCTCGTAGCAATAACATGACCAAGAGCCCTGGTAATTCGGATACCAAGGACAGCAATGGCAGGTCGCGTCGCAACAAGCACAAGTGCCGCATTAACAGCGACAACGTTGAAGATACGACAGTTAATACCGGATTTAGAGGCTCTAAGCCTGGTCAGCGGAAAAATCCATTTAAGAGGAACACTCCGGGCCCGTCCAGTTTGGACCGTATACTCGATCGCTCATGCCAAATACATGGCACCCCCGAAAAACCAGCCAATCACACCCACAGGGATTGTTGGGTGTTCAAGCAGGTCGGCAAGTTAAATGCCGAAAACAGAGACAAGGGACTGCACAGCGACGAGGACGAAGAACCCCGGCCGCCGAATAATAGTGGACAGAAGGGCTTCCCCCCACAAGTGCAGACGGTGAACATGATATACACAACCCACATCCCCAAAAGGGAGCGGAAGCGTGCACTCAGGGACGTATACGCGTTGGAGCCAGTCGCCCCAAAGTTCAACCCATGGTCCTCCTGCCCGATCACTTTTGATCGAAGGGACCACCCCACTAGCATCCGCCATGGCGGATTTGCCGCATTGGTTCTAGACCCAATCATTGACAGATTTCACCTCACTAGAGTCCTTATGGACAGCGGCAGCAGCCTGAACCTACTTTATCAGGATACTGTGTGAAAAATGGGCATAGATCCCTCAAGGATTAAACCCACAAAAACAACCTTTAAAGGCGTCATACCAGGTGTAGAGGCCAACTGTACAGGCTCAGTTACACTTGAAGTGGTCTTTGGATCCCCGGATAATTTCCGAAGCGAGGAGTTAATCTTTGACATAGTCCTGTTCCGCAGTGGCTATCACGCACTGCTCGGACGAACCGCATTTGCAAAGTTCAATGCGGTGCCGCACTATGCATATCTCAAGCTCAAGATGCCAGGCCCTCGAGGAGTCATTACGGTCAATGGAAACACCAAACGCTCTCTCCGAACGGAGGAGCACACGGCGGCCCTCGCAGCGGAAGTACAAAGCACCCTCTCAAGGCAATTCTCCAGTCCGGCTATTAAACGTCCGGACACCGTCAAGCAGGCCCGGAGTAACCTACAACAAGACCGCTTGGCACATTCCGAGCAAGCATAGCAATACGGCCCCAACCCCAGCCCTCGTGAAACTGTGAAATCAATACTATGTGTACATAACTATGCTCTGAAAATACCATGGGCACAGGGGGAGGGGCACGACCACAGCACGCCCAAAAATGCGGCTCAACCGCACTAGGGGCTCCCGATTTTGTTATTATTTCCTACTTTCAGGACTCCACTCTTCAGAAGGCCTGTCCGGCAGTACAACCGCCGAACACACGATGCAACAACCAAGGAGGCAGAAAGCTACGTCGAATTCCCAGGTGGTCTCTATAACAAGCAAAATACCTGTCTTACATACTATCTCGCAGCTCGCCCCTGGAGGGGGACATGTCAAATAGTCCCATCTCTTGCTTATGCACTATTTGTATTGTTCTGCTTTCCCATCAGCCTTTTAAAATAAACAATGCTTAGCTTCGGCTTATTATTGCATTCTCTATTCATTTCTTTTTCAATACATATGTTCAGTTATGACATTTAGCACCCATACACTTTGGTACGGTCCATACGCCAGGGGCTCAAGCACCCCATAATACGACGTGAGAAGTCCGAACACTTTCACAAAGTGCGGCCCTCCAAACTTATAGCATTATATGCATCAGCTCCGAATCATGTCTTTGGTCAATAGTTGGGCTTGCCCGGCTCCCATGTTTTGGCACCTTACGTTCCGCTATATCGACTAAGGTAGCGCTGGGAGAACTACTGCGATTGTGCCCCGGTTGAGCTAGGCTAAGCACCTCAGTAGAGAAAGC
This sequence comes from Triticum dicoccoides, assembly GCF_002162155.2. NCBI lineage: Eukaryota > Viridiplantae > Streptophyta > Magnoliopsida > Poales > Poaceae > Triticum > Triticum dicoccoides. The sequence continues at coordinate 555,730,039 of NC_041388.1, read as the reverse complement.
TAAAACTGACTGTCATGATAGGGCGAGAGCTGGTCGCTGTTCAGGAGGTTTCGAGTCCCTAAAGACTTATGCCGCTTAGAGCGAGGAGTCGGCTTTGTCCGGCCTATGCGTGTATAGCGCCCCGAACTCGGTCTTCCAAACACTAGGGGCTTCGCCGAAATTTAAAATTACAGAATTCTCTGGCTAAGTGAGAGCGATAACGCATTATAGTCCAATTGCCTTATTCGTTGTGCTGAGCACCTCCCTCGAAGGACCCAAGAATGGGAAAACGAGTGCTCAGGTTTATCCCGAACACCCCAACACTCGTGGCATGGGGGCAGAAGCCGACGACTCGCCATCTCTCGGACTCGATAAACGGTCGCATAGAAGGTAATATTTTAAATTAAAACAAGCGTTGCATAGCACATATGAACAAGTTTTCAGCGCACAGGATAAAACGAACAAGTTCACTCAAATATTACATCTTTGGAACATTCGTCCGCCACAAGGCGGGCACCCTTCAGGATGCCCTCATAATACATCTCGGGATGGCGATGCTCCTTGCCCTGCAGTGGCCCGTCCTTCACAAGCTTCTCCGCATCCATCTTGCCCCAGTGCACTTTAGCACGCGCAAGCACCCTACGGGCACCTTCGATGCAAACGGAGCGCTTGACGACTTCAAGCCATGGACAGGCATCCACCAGCTGCCTCACCAGCCCGAAGTAGCTTCCAGGCAGGGCCTCTCTAGGCCACAACCGAACTATAAGGCCCTTCATGGCCTGTTCGGCCACCTTATGGAGCTCGACCAGTTGCTTCAGCTGGTCGCTCAAGGGCACCGAGTGTCCGGCCTCAGCATACTGAGACCAGAACACCTTCTCCGTTGAGCTGCCCTCCTCGGCCCAGTAGAAGGCGGCGGCATCTAACACGCTACGAGGCAAATCTATGAATTCTCCTGGAGAGCTCCGGATTCGGGTAAGTAACAAGTAATTCACTTTCACGTGCTTGCTTTGCATAAAGAATTCCTTACCCGCCACTATCTTCTTCATCTCCTCAACTTCCTAGAGGGCTTTCTGGGCTTCGGCCTTGGTAGACTTGGCGCTTTCAAGGGCCGCCGCGAGCTCGGACTCTCGCGTCTTTGAGTCAAGCTCCAAACTCTCATGTTTTTTCATGAGAGCCTGGAGCTCTTGCTGCACCTCGCCAACCCGCGCCTCATGTTTCTCCCGCTTGGTGCGCTCCGTGGCCGCCTTCTTTTTGGCCTCGGAAAGTGCTTGCTTACGGGTCGCCACCTCAGTCGTGGCCCCTAGGACACCAATAGAGATCCTGTCATTTTTTGCAACTACATCTTTTTAAATATGCTCCACAAGGTATTACTTACCTTCTTTTTTCTCAAGCTCCTTTTTAGCAAGGCCGAGCTCTTGCTCGGACCGCTCGAGGCTCTGCTTCAGCGCATCCACCTCCACAGTCAGTGCGGCAGAGGCCAACAGCGAAGCCTGCATACGCATATTGACTTAATTATGTTAGACTCCTGCGAATGTTGTTAGATCCTCTATTCGGCTTTTCTTTCCGAACGCCAAACAGAGCAGCAGGGGCTACTGTCTATGCGGTAATATTTTCACATATTTTTCACATACCTCAAAGCCTATTAGCAGGTTGGCACAGGCTTCAGTCAGCCCGCTTTTGGCGGACTGAACCTTCTAGATTACCGCACTCATAATAGTGCGGTGCTCCTCGTCGATGGAGGCGCCGTTAAGCACCTCGAGCAAATTATCCGGTGCCTCTGGTTGGACGGAGGTCACCAGCATCGCAGGCTTGCCCTTCTTACTAGGGGGCCGCCTGCCGGACTCCGGAACCATTGAAGGTTCCGGTGCGGTGTCCGGCCCAGGGCCGGACTTGGAGCCCTTGGGGTTTTTTCCCCTTTGCGCCTAGAGTCCGGGAGGTCGCCTTGCGGCGCCTCCAGGACCACCTCCTCCTGGCTTGGAACCTTTTGGGACAAAACCTCGGCGTCGTCCGTAGGGCGGGGGGAGGTAGCGGTCGGAAGTGAAAAACTATTCACATCCGATGAATCCAGGGAGCCGCTCGACGACACGTCGAGCCGGGCTTTGGGCGGACTGCATAATTATATTCGGCGTCAGGAGAAGCTGTGCAATAAAAGAACGCCATGAGTCACTCAGGTATCCGAATACTTACGATTTTGCCAGGGGCTTGGCCCTGAGCGGCCACTCCTCTTCGTCGTCGGCGGCGTTGGTGGAGTAGTCCGTAGGGAGGGTCCTCCCTTTCTTGGGCCCTCCGGCCTCCCCAGTTGAGGCGGCCTTCCTTTTCTTTTCTCCCCCTGCTGGGGAAGAGACCTCTCTTTCCTCCTCCTCATGTTCGTGAGAGGAGTGCGCCTCGGAGTCATCGAACGATGAGTCCGACTCCACCGGGCGCCGGGAACTCTTCTGGGTTCCCGTGGCCTTCTTCTCCGGCACCATGTAAGGTGCCGGAACCAGCAGCTCCGCCAAGCGGGCGTCCGCTGGGTCTTCGGGCAAAGGAGCCGGACAGTTGATCTATTCGTCCGTCCTCTGCCAGTCCTGTCAAAGGCATGGGGGCTTAGATCCCGCATAGAGTCAAACTATGAAAGACAAATATCCTGTAAGAGGTAAAAAAACAGCTTACCGCGTTGGCTTGACACTGCGCGCTGAATCCGCGATCCTCGGTAGCGGATGCGGGAGCCTCGGCGCCCTTGAATAGCACCTTCCAGGCATCTTCGTATGTTATGTCGAAGAGCCTGCTCAGAGTTCGGTGCTGGGCCGGGTTGAACTCCCACAAGCTGAAATCCCGTTGTTGGCACTAGAGGATCCGGGGATGAGCATGACCTGGACTACGTTAACAAGTTTGAGCTTCTTGCTCACCAGGTTTTGGACACATGTTTGGAGTCCGGTCAGCTCTCCTTTTTTACCCCACGGCAGGCCCTTCTCTTTCCAGGAGGTGAGCCACGTAGGGATTCCGGGGGCTGCGACCCATTCAGGGTCACGCGGCTCGCTGATGTAGAACCACCCCGATTGCCACCCCTTTACGGTCTCCATGAAGGAGCCCTCGAGCCATAGGATGTTGGGCATCTTTCCCACCATGGCGCCTCCGCACTCCGCCTGGCGGCCTCCCACTACCTTCGGCTTGACATTGAAGGTCTTTAGCCATAGGCCGAAGTGGGGCTGGATGCAGAGGAAGGCCTCGCACACGACGATGAACGCCGAGATGTTGAGGATGAAGTTCGGTGCCAGATCGTGGAAGTCCAGGCCGTAGTAGAACATGAGTCCCCGAACAAATGGGTGGAGAGGGAAGCCTAGTCCGCGGAGGAAATGGGTGAGGAACGCCACCCTCTCATGGGGCCTGGGGGTGGGGAGGAGCTGCCCCTCGTCTGGGAGCCGGTGCGCGATGTCGTCAGACAAGCACCCGGCTTTCCGCAGATTCTTGATGTGTCCCTCCGTAACGGAGGAGACCATCCACTTGCCTACTGCTCCGGACATGGATGGAGAAGGTTGAGGTGGGGAATGCGGACTTGGGCGCTGGAGCTTGAGTGCGCAAAAATGGATGAGCAAAGGAGGAAGAAGGCGTGGATGGAAAGGCGGATCCTTATCCCCTTATATGGGCGGACGAAACTATGCGTCCCCACCAGCCTGGTAAAACTCGCTTATCTCCCAAGCGCCGTAATCAATGGCGCGGTTGGGTTACCCACGCCCGTATTGATTAGAATCCCGGGATAAGGGGACACGATCTCTGCTTCGACAAGACGTGCCAAGGAAACCGCCTCGCAAGACGTGTTGAGGTGGGACAGTAAAAACAATTCAAATAAAGGCTTAGCTATGGCGTGATGACATGCTACGGAATACGTCAGCAGATTAGATTTGTGTAAATATTATTCTCTCTATGACAGTATGTGGAACTTATTTTGCAGAGCCGGACACTATCCTTGTGTTCAAAATCTTCTATGAAGTATTCGGAGGAGGAACCCGCCTTGCAATGCCAAAGACAATCCGCGCGCCAGACTCGTCGTCATTGAAGCCTGGTTCAGGGGCTAATGAGGGAGTCCTAGATTAGGGGGTGTCCAGATAGCCGGACTATAACCTTTGGCCGAACTCTCGGACTATGAAGATACAAGATTGAAGACTTCGTCCCGTGTCCGGATGGGACTTTCCTTGGCGTGGAAGGCAGGCTTGGCAATACGGATATGTAGATCATCTCCCATTGTAACCGACTCTGTGTAACCCTAGCCCTCTCCGGTGTCTATATAAACCGGAGGGTTTTAGTCCATAGGATGAACAACAATCATACCATAGGCTAGCTTCTAGGGTTTAGCCTCTTTGATCTCATGGTAGATCTACTCTTGTACTACCCATATCATCGATATTAATCAAGCAGGAGTAGGGTTTTACCTCCATCGAGAGGTCCCGAACCTGGGTAAAAACATTGTGTCCCTTGTCTCCTGTTACCATCCGCCTAGACGCACAGTTCGGGACCACCTACCCGAGATCCGCCGGTTTTGACACCGACAGTGAGCATATGCCCTGGAAGAAGGATGACAAGCCTGCGCCATCAACAAAACCACCACCTTCTTCACCAACAAAGGAGACACAATCACATGGGTATGGGCACTCCCCTTGGCAACCGCCAAGCTTGGGGGAGTGCCCCGGTATCGTATCACCATCATTTTTATCTTTACCGTTTTTCTTAGTTCGATCCTTTTAGTAATATCTTGATCTAGTAGAATAAAGTTTTAGTTTGATCTAGTTGTGAGTTTTGCTTTATGATCCTTCTATGTAATCGAGTCCGTGAGCTATATATAATAAAGATTAGTGTTGAGTCAAGGGCTTGATTATTTTGCCATGATTTTAAGTGAATAAATGAAAAGAGAAAGAAACAAGGGGGAAACAAAGAGATCTTATGGAGAGTAATGAGCTCACATAGAAAAAGTATGATGAATAAAAGTTGTTGAGAGTTGACAAACATAGTTTTGGTCATCGTTGCAGTTAATAGGAAGTAATAAAGAAAGAGAGGTCTTCACATACAAATATACTATCTTGGACATCTTTTATGATTGTGAGTACTCATTAAAATATGAAATGCTAAAGAGTTGACGTTGGACAAGGAAGACAACGTAATGGGTTATGTTTTCTTACATCTGAGATAAATTATATTGTCTAGGATCATCCAACATGGTTGAGCTTGCCTTTCCCCCTCATGCTAGCCAAATTCATCATACCAAGTAGAGATACTACTTGTGCTTCCAAATACCCTTAAACCAGTTTTGCCATGAGAGTCCACCATACCTACCTATGGATTGAGTAAGATCCTCCAAGTAAGTTGTCATCGGTGCAAGCAATAAAAATTGCTCTCTAAATATGTATGACCTATTAGTGTGGGAGAAAATAAGCTTTATACGATCGTGTGATATGGAAGAAATAAAACCGACAGACTGCATAATAAAGGTCCATATCACAAGTGCATCCAACCATAAAAGCGCATGACAACCTCTGCTTCCCTCTGTGAAGGGCCTATCTTTTACTTTTATCTCCTACATTGCATAAGAGTCATGGGGATCTTCACCCTTCCTTTTTACATTTTATTGTTTGGCAAGCACAGTATGTTGGAAAGATCCTGGTATATATGGCTAATTGGATGTGAGCTTTCATGAACTATTATTGTTGACATTACCCTTGAGGTAAAATGTTGGGAGGCAAAACTATAAGCCCCTATATTTCTCCATGTTCGATTAAAACTCCATACCCATAAGTATTGCGTGAGTGTCAGCAATTGTGAAAGACTATATGATAGTTGAGTATGTGGACTTGCTGAAAAGCTCTTATATTTTGACTCTTTCCTATGTTATGATAAATTGCAATTGCTCCAATGACTGAGATTATAGTTTGTTAGTTTTCAATGAAGTTTACGATTCATACTTGAAATTGTGATTGAATTAATACTCTAGCATAAGAAATCATATGACAAAAATTATGTAAATTGTTGTTCTAAGAATGATCATGATGCCCTCATGTCCGTATTTTACTTTTATCGACACCTCTATCTCCAAACATGTGGACATATTTTTTGATTTTGGCTTTCGCTTGAGGACAAGTGAGGTCTAAGCTTGGGGGAGTTGATACGTCCATTTTGCATCATGCTTTTATATCGATATTTATTGCATATTGAGCTATTATTACACATTATGTCACAATACTTATGCCTATTCTCTCTTATTTTACAAGGTTTACATAAAGAGGGAGAATGCCGGCAGTTGGGATTCTGGGCTGGAAAAGGAGCAAATATTAGAGACCTATTTTGCATAGCTCCAAAAGTCCCGAAACTTCACGGAAGACGTTTTCAGAATATATAAAAAATACCGAGCGCAAGAAGTTCACCAAGGGGGCCACACACTGCCCACGAGGGTGGGGTCGCGCCCCCCTACCTTGTGGGCCCCCTGGTGGCCCTCCGATGTCCATATTCTGCTATATGAAGTCCTTCGATGAGAAAAAAATCATAAGCCATCTCCTCAGACGAAACTCCGCCGCCACGAGGCGGAACCTTGGCGGAACCAATCTAGGGCTCTGGTGGAGTTGTTCTGCTGGGGAAACTTCCCTCCGAGAGGGGGAAATCATCGCCATCGTCATCACCAACGCTCCTCTCATCGGGAGAGGGAAATCTCCATCAACATCTTCACCAGCACCATCTCCTCTCAAAACCCTAGTTCATCTCTTGTATCCAATTCTTATCTCCAAGTCCGGGATTGGTACTAGTAGGTTGCTAGTAGTGTTAATTACTCCTTGTAGTTGATGCTAGTTGGTTTATTTGGTGGAAGATCATATGTTCAAATCCTATATGCATATTAATACCCCTCTGATTATGAACATGATTATGCTTTGTGAGTAGTTACGTTTGTTCCTGAGGACATGGGAGTAGTCTTGCTATTAGTAGTCATGTGAATTTGGTATTCGTTCAATATTTTGATGAGATGTATGTTGTCTCTCCTCTAGTGGTGTTATGTGAACGTTGACTACATAACACTTCACCATTATTTGGGCCTAGAGGAAGGCATTGGGAAGTAATAAGTAGATGATGGGTTGCTCGAGTGACTGAAGCTTAAACCCTAGTTTATGCGTTGCTTCGTAAGGGGCTGATTGGATCCATATGTTTCATGCTATGGTTAGGTTTACCTTAATACTTTTGTTGTAGTTGGGGATGCTTGCAATAGAGGTTAATCATAAGTGGGATGCTTGTCCAAGTAAGGACAGTACCCAAGCACCGGTCCACCCACATACCAAATTATCAAAGTACCGAACGCGAATGATATGAGCGTGATGAAAATTAGTTTGACAATATTCCCATGTGTCCTCGGGCATGGGTGACCCAACCGTGCCGTTTGCATGGTCCTTGGGAATAGGCGAGTGGGGAGACGCTTGATATTCATGGCCTTTATAAGGGGATAAGGATTCCCTTTCTTTACCCACACCCCTGCTCCTCCTCGGTCCTTTTGTCCCTGAGCTCCAGCGCCCAAGCTTTTAGCTTTTCCCTCGTCCGAGAAAGCACTCCAAAGATGTCCGGATCTGGATATGTGGGCAAGTGGATGGCCTCCTTCGTCAAGAAGAGGGATATTAAGGCGCTCCGGGAGGCCGAATATCTGGCCAAGGAGATCGCTCACCGACTCCCAGCCAAGGGACAGATCGTCCCTACTCTAGAGTCCCACGAGAGGGTTGTGTTCCTCACACATTTCGTCCGCGGGCTGGGCTTCCCTCTTCAACCCTTCGTCCGTGGACTGATGTTTTACTACGGGCTAGACTTCCATGACTTAGCTCCCAACTTCATCCTCAACATCATGGCATTCATTGTCGTGTGTGAGGCATTTCTCCGCATCCCACCTCATTTCGGCCTATGGCTGAAGACCTTCAATGTGAAGCCAAAGGTGGTGAGCGGTCAACAAGCAGAGTGCAGAGGCGCCATGGTAGGCAAGATGCCCAACGTTACTTGGCCTGAAGGCTCATTTGCAGAGACGGTGAAAGGGTGGCAATCGGGGTGGTTCTATATCACAAAGCCGCGTGACGCCAACTGGGCAGCGGCCCCTGAATTCTGATCCGGAATCCCGATGCGGCTCACCTCTTGGCAAGAGAGGGGCCTAACCTGGGGTCCCTCGGACAAGATGACTGGGCTCCATACGTGCGTCCAGAGCATGACAGATAGGAAGATCAAACTTGTCAACGTGGTCCAGGTCATGCTCATTCGTCGGGTCCTTCAGTGCCAACGCCGGACTTGTTATATGTGGGAATACGATCCGGCCAAGCACCAGACACTACTAGAGCTCTTCGGCATGATGCACGAAGAAATCTGGAACGTGCTCTTCGAGGCCGGAGAGATGTCACCACCCACGGCCGAAGATCGCGGCTTAGCTTAAAACGCCAGACTAACCCGGTAAGCTCTTTTAATGCTTTCAAGGCGTACCCTTTACTAGCATATTTTGAGGAAAATCTAGGAGTCCTAGGCGCGGTTGGCTTACCCACGACTGTATTGATGAGAATCCCGTAATTAGGGGAACACGATCTCTGCTTTGACAAGACATGTAAGAAACCGCCTCGCGTTATGTGTGGAGCTGGTTGAAGAAAAATGGTTCGAATAATCATCGAACCATGGCCTGATGTCATGTTGCCAAAGCGTGTCAGCAGATTAAGATTTGTGGAATATTATTCTCTCTACGGTGGTATGTGGAATTTATTTTGCAGGGTCGGACACTATCCTGGTATTCAAACTCTTCTGTGATGTGTTCGGAGGAGGAACCCGCCTTGCAATGCCGAAGACAACACTGCGCACCGGACTCATCGTCATTGAAGCCTGGTTCAGGGGCTACTGAGGGAGTCCGGGATTAGGGGTCTCCGGACAGCTGGACTATATCCTTTGGCCGGATTGTTGGACTATGAAGATACAAGATTGAAGACTTTGTCTCGTGTCCGGATGGGACTCTACTTGGCGTGGAAGGCAAGCCAGGCAATACGGATATGTATATCTCCTCCTTTCTAACCAACCTTGTGTAACCCTAACCCCCTCTGGTGTCTAAATAAACCGGAGGGTTTTAGTCCGTAGGACACCATAACATACAATCATACCATAGGCTAGCTTCTAGGGTTTAGCCTCTCTGATCTCGTGGTAGATCTACTCTTGTACTACCCATATCATCAATATTAATCAAGCAGGACGTAGGGTTTTACCTCCATCAAGAGGGCCAGAACCTGGGTAAAACATCGTGTCCCCTGCCTCCTGTTACCATCCGCCTTAGACGCACAGTTCGGGACCCCCTACCCGAGATCCGCCGGTTTTGACACCGACATTGGTGCTTTCATTGAGAGTTCCTCTGTGTCATCGCCGTTAGGCTAGATGGCTCCTAAGATCATCGATAGCGATGTAGTCCAGGGTGAGACTTTTCTCCCCGGACAAATCTTTGTGTTCGGCGGCTTCGCACAGCGGGCCAACTCGCTTGGCCATCTGGAGCAGATCGAAAGTTACGCCCCTGGCCACCAGGTCAGGTTTGGAAGCTTAAACTACACGGCCGATATCCGCGGAGACTTGATCTTCGACGGATTCGAGCCTCTGCCTTGTGCATCATGTGGTCACGATGAGTACGATTTAGCTCTACCATCAGACAGTGTTCAGGAGATCGCACCGGCAGCCGCTCCGAGCCTCAATTCGGAGCCAATTGCGCCATCCATGGACGGGTGGATAGACCCCGTCATGGAGGCCATATCCTCAGCGGCGATCGAGCCGAATAACAACCTTATCCTTCGCGAGGCCCGTGACTCCCCATCGTCGGACTCTTCTCCAGACTCTGGACCACCCGCGCCCCTGCCAATCGAATCCGATTGGGCGCCGATCATGGAGTTCACTGCCGTGGTGTCACACCCTGATTTTCATGCCACAACACTTAAGCTAATAAATCATGATAAAATGTGGTTTGACAAAAAACTTTTGAGTGTTTTGGAACTTGCCTTGATTTGGATTTTTGTCTGTTGTTTGCAAGTGCTCTAAAAATCAAATAAATCCTCCAACTCCTATACTTCATCTCCTTGCTCCAAACTCTTGAACCAATGATCATGCCATGTGTATAGGTCATAAAAATAATTTCTTACAAAAATAATTTGGCCAAAAAGTATTTTCAAGAATTAGTTTTCCAAAAAACCCTGAATTAAGATTTGTACTGCAAGTACTTAATTCAGCGCAGTAAAAATCTTTCCAAAAATATGTTTGACTCCTATTAGACATAGGATACCCAGAAACCACAAAAATATAATTTTAAAAATTATTTTTCTATTTGATTTAAAGGCTTTTTCTTAAGGCCAGAAATGGTCTTTAATAGGTTAAAATTATTTTAAGCTTTAAATTTTTTTGAGAAAAATTAGGGAGACTCCATGGACATATATGTTCCATATATATGAGTTTCAACATATGGTCATGATCAAAATATTGGACAAAACCTCCCAAAACCATTTCTTCTCATTTCAAGGATTTGAAATATTTCTGCAGGAAATATTTTCATAAAAATTCAAGAAAATTCTAACATGTCACATATGACATTTTTGATGATCTTGCCAAGTACCATGTCATGGAGAATAGTATAACCCCATGAAACCCTCTCAAAACCACTTGTGTCCTTTTTCAAGTTTGAAGAACTTTACATTATCAAACTTGTCCAAATGCTCTATACCTTGGTCCACGTGCTATAATGGTCTAATAAATCATCTAGACCAAGTGGCACAAGTTGGAGAACAAGTTAACTTGATCAAAGTTCCCCAAAACCCTTCCTGTCCAAAACCAAGTTTGAACAACTTTACATTGGAAACTTTCTCTCCTTGACCCCAACTTTTGTGAGCATGTTCAAATGACCAAATGAGGACACTACACCAAGTGGTTCATCAAGGGGAAGTGATTTTCTCAACTAGATCTACACAAGTTCATTTCTGCTAATTTCTAGGGTTTACAAAAGTTGCATTGGCAACTTTGCCCAAATAAGCTCCAAATTGGTGGAAGGCCCTAATTATATGTGTCATTTCACCCTGTGGAGTCTCATGCCAAATGGAATCCTTTTCCTTGCCCAAACAAGCAACAAACACCTTCTGCAAAATTTCCAAAACCACCTTTTTGACCACTTCCACTAATCTCCATGACCCTATCTTTTTACCACAGCCCCTCCTAGTTCCCTTCTACCTCCAGTAAAAAGCTCCAACCCTGGTTCAATAATTGAGGAGGGAAAACCCCTGGTTTACCCCTCCCTTTTCACCATGGCAGCACCTCTTTTCCCTCCCCCTTCTTTCTTATGGACTTGCCTTAACTATTAAGCTTTATGGAGCATATCAGAAACTCCCAGGAGCTAGTGGACAGGCTTGGCCACGCGCAGGAAGCCATTTGCATGCCATGGCATGCAATGGCCGCGCTCTGGAGCGCGCTACAGTGCACCAGGGCACTGTAGCCGCCCTCTGCCCGATGCTCCCATCGACCTTGGGCGCCAGGAACATGTCCCCCGATGCCACCTCGGCGTGCGTGACACGCTACGCGGTCGGCCCCCTCCTCCTTCTCTCTCCTTTGAGCCCGTCATCGCGTGCCGGAGCACCGCCCGACTCGGCCACTCCCTGGCACGCGGCTGGCCCGCCTCTGACCTCGCCCTGCTCCCCCTCTAACCTCCCTCGCTCCTGGACGGACTCCACGAGCGCCACTGACCCAGCCTGGCCCCTCCCAACGGTCCCCAGGACCGATTCCGCTGGCACCCGCGAGTGCGGCTCGCGGTGCACCATGGCCTTGCCATATAGAGCCTCGTCGAGCCCCTCTTTGGACGCCCCTCACTCTCTCTCTCCCATACACCTCCCAGACCGACCCACACGTCCTCCCGTGCCTTCTTCCTCCTCCTTTGCCGCCATTGCCGTCCCGGACCCCCGCTTAAATTCGGGCTATCCCAAGCCTCCCTTCTCTCCCCAACCACTCCCGAGCATCGCCACCACCGCCGTGGAGCTTTCTCGCGCCATTACCTTTCCTCCCCATGGCCGTACCATCGACCTCAAACACCACCGCTGGCTTTGCCCGCCATGGCCGATAGTGTGCTCACATCCGTCTACCCCAGAGATCGTAGCGCACCTCGACGGATGTGGCACGCTCTCCTAAGCACGCCGGTGTGATGGGCGTCGACGGAGGTGGCCGGTGCCACCGAGGGGAGCGCCGGCGCCGCTCGGCCTCGCCTCCTCTGTTTCCCGTCGCGCTGCACGGGAGGTTAAAGTCGACCTGCCGCTAGGGCCCGCGCGTCAGCGACCCAGTGGGCAGGCCCGCCTGTTTAAGTGGAGACGGCTTCCGCCCTAACCGCCTCTCCCGCGCGAAGGCGTGTTTCCAGGAAGCCGCCTCTGACGTGGCCCATGCGTGCGTGCGGGCGAGCCGCTGGGCCGGCCCAGTGGCATCCTGCTGCTAAACCTCGCCATGTGCGCCTCTTAAGGGTAAAGCCCTTGTCTGTTTCTTTCTTTTTCTTTTTCCAGATATCTTGTAAAATCCACAAATTATTCAAATTAACTCCAAATTTGATGATTCAAATTCCTAGATGTTTCTACGTTCATAACTTAGTTTATGAACATTTTTATTAATACTTTCTGCACCACATAAAATAATGAGCCATTTCTTCATATTTGTCAACTTTGCAAATTCATAGGAAATTCATTTGAACTCCAAATCCAGTGAAACCAACTCCTAGATGCTTCTAAAATCATGTTTTGTTAAATGGGTGCCTTTGCTCATTTTTGAAAAATATGTTTTTGTACACTTCTTGCAAATCCATAAACCCCTTAATTCAATCATATCAAAATGTTTAGAAATATCCACTGACCCAATTCCAATGAAACCACTATGGTTAATTTTCCTATAACCAGAGATGACCTAGAAAAGTCAAATCAATATTTTTGGAGCACTTTTATTTTTGCCTTGTTGTGTTGCTTATTATGGTTGCTTTCAACGATAGTTGACGAAGTAGACGAAATGCTCGGAGTTGGACCAGAGATATTTGAAGACCTCGAAGACTTTGTTAAAACAGGCAAGCAGCCCTTTGACCATGATGAACCATTTTACATCATGATGGCATTTTCGTTGCTTCACTGAGTGCATGATATGCCTTGAATGGCAACCTTGCTAGGCTTGCCTCCGTTGCATACTCCATTGATACTTGCATTTTTCATGACTCTACCCTTGCTTAGAGTTGTGTTGGTGGGTTGTAGAAATATGCTATAGTAAATGGCTACGCAAAGTGGGTCAGGGTTATGCATGGAAAGAAACAAGTGTGGTTTGACATACTTGCAAACAGCCCAATGGGTGCCACTAATGCCCCTGGGAGATGATGATGAACTAGGTCACTACTTGGTGGAGAGGTAGTGTTCCGAGGCTCGATAAAAGTGTTGTTTACAGAGACGGATTAGATTTAAGATTTGTCGACTGTCCCAATCTTACATGCGCAACCACTCTACCCTTGTATGGGAAAGGGCATTATTGATTACCTAGGCCGATACTAGCTTGGAGCCCGCATTACTAGTGACGGGGGAGAGTTGGTGCTCTCTCTCGGGACGGGGTCGTGCCAGGTAGGGCGGCCAAGAACATTTTTATGGGGCACCGGACACACCGTTGGTACCCCGTGCCAGTGGTATGTGATGAATATGGGAGCAAGGCTCCACAATTTTAAGTTGTGAAAGGTTGGGCACGGGGGTTACTACCAATCGAGTGGACTCCATGTTAGTGTCGTCTAGGGAAAGATAGTGATCGGGTGCTTACCCCGGGTACTTGAAGTACCGCGGGTCATGGATGACACGGAAGTTCACCGGATCTTGTGGGTAAAGTGTGCAACCTCTGCAAAGTGTAAAACTATTCGAATAGTCGTGTCCATGGTCAAGGACAGTTGGGTGGTGCTTCTTAGACTATGTCCATATGTTTCTGACAAACAACACGGTTTGGTAAATCTGTTGAAATGATTTGTGAGGAAGTCACGATGAGCTTGAGTATGGGTTGTTCACAACTCTATCCCGATGTTGATGTCTGTAACCTCCTAATACTTGTTGCAGACGCATTCATATCCTTGATAAATGTTGATCATACTTGCATGAGAAAAACTAGCTTTCCGCAAAAATGCCAAATTAGCAGTAGTGCCTTGCATAATTATTCTGTTATCACCCTTGGGTTGCTTGCGAGTACATTCAAAGTACTCATTGGCTTGCCACTGGTTATTTTATTGGCCAGGCATGAAAGAACATAATATGAAGAAGAGTACCTCGGTGACGAACATGCGAGCTAGGACGCTTCCCAGTCAGAATGCCTGTAGGGTTAAGGCAGATGGCATGGGTCCAAGTTATCGACGAAGATTTCCGCTGCGATGTTATACTCAAGACTTGACCATAATGGCCCTACTTGTGTAATATGGTATGTATGGATGTAAGACTCTTGTTATTCAGCTTCTGTGTAATTAGTGAGCATTGATCTCTGGGATCACTGTACACGTGCATTCGGTCATCACGACTTACGAGTCGGGGTCCCCACGCGCGGATATCTTTCAGCACTCGCCCTTCGACGACATACCGAATTCATTAAAGTCTCTCTCCTTGTCAGGAGAGTCCTGGCCGAACTATATCTGGCAGGATTGGGATGCGGATGATGAAGAAATTCGCCGCCCACCCACCACCCACTTAGTAGCCACTCTCGATGACTCAACCGACATGCTCGACTTCGACTCCGAAGACATCGACGGTATGGACGACGATGCAGGAGGCGAACAGGAACCACTGCCCACAGGGCACTGGACGCCCACTTCATCACATGACGTATACATGGTGGACACACCAAAAGAAGACGACGACGAGAAACGGAAGGACGCAACAGAGGGTTGTCCCCTCGAGAAGCAGTCAAAGCGGCGGCGTAAGCACCGCCCCAAATCTCGCCTCGGCAGAAACAACGATCATATAGACCCAACCTTAGAGCAGGGTGAACAATCGCCGGACCACGGCAACACGGAGAATCAAACCGAACAACCCGACTCTGTCAAAGATAATAGTCCGGACGACATCACACCGGACGGACACCCGGAGCAACAGAATGCCCGTCAAAGGCTTGTTGCCACCGCGAGGAGTCTAAAAAAGCAGAAGCAAAGGCTCAAGGCTGCGCAAGACACACTCAGAATTAGATGGAGTAAAGTACTCAACATAGCAGCGAAGTATAGCGGTAATCCCCCCACCAAGAGCTACCCGAAGCGAAAGTTGCTACCTGAATTCGATGAGGAGGCCCTTAGATCCCCCGCAACCAAAAATTAAAACGGCCATCTGGCTGGATAGACGACCTCAGGGCCAACATAGAGCGGCAAACAATGCCTCACATAAGCCAATATGCGATCCACGCGAGGGCTCACATCAAAAGGACGGCGCAACCAGATCCATCTATGGACTACGCAAGCGCGCTCTAGCATACGATGCAACACAATGAACATCCGAACATCACGGTACACCCAGATGCAGGGGTGCCGCACACCCCCTATGTTTCACCGACGAGGTACTGGACCATGAATTTCCAGAGGGATTCAAACCCGTAAACATAGAGGCATAAGACATAACAACAGACCCTGGGGTCTGGATTGAGGACTATATCCTTCATATCCATATGGCTTGAGGAGATGATCTCCATGCCGTCAAGTACTTACCCCTCAAGCTCAAAGGGCCAGCTCGGCACTGGCTCAAAAGCCTCCCCGAAAGCTCCATTGGAAGCTGGGAAGAGCTCAAAGACGCTTTTCGGTCAAATTTTCAAGGGACTTGTGTCCGACCTCCGGATGCGGACGATTTAAGTCATATAACTCAACAGCCCGGAGAGTCAGCCCGAAAGCTTTGGAACAGGTTTCTTACTAAAAAGAAACCCAATAGTCGACTGTCTGGACGCCGAAGCCTTGGCAGCTTTTAAACACAGCGTCCGAGACGAATGGCTTGCCAGACACCTCGGCCAAGAAAAGCCGAGAACAATGGCAGCATTAACATGCCTCATGACCCGCTTTTGCGTGGGCGAGGACAGCTAGCTAGCCCGATGCAGCACCAGTGACCCAAGTACATCTGAAGTTAGAGATGGAGACGGGAAATCATGACGCAGCAAAAATAATAGGCGCCTGAATAAGAAGACAACCCGAAGAGCACGGCGGTAAACGTCGAATTCAAGAGCTCTCGGCCAGGTCAGCAAAAGCCGCCCTCTAAAGGCGCCAGAGATGAACTGTCCAGCCTAAACAAAATTCTGGACCAAATATGTCAGATCCATAGCACCCCCGATAAACCTGCAAATCATACCCATAGAGAATGTTGGGTCTTCAAGCAGTCCGGCAAGCTCAACGCCGTACACAAGGGGAAGGATACACCAAGCGAAGACGAGGATGAGCCTCTCAAGCAAGATACTGGGGAATAAAAGAAATTTCCACCAGAAGTCAAAACAGTACACGTGTTACACATGATCAAGGGGAGAAACAAAGCGGCACTCCTAGAGAAATATGCCCAAGGGGCTATCACCACGGAGTCCTGCCACTGATCATCTCAACCGATCACCTTCGATCATCAGGATTACTCGGCAAGTATCCGGCGCACAGGATGGGCTGCCTTGGTATTAGATCCAATAATTGACGGATACCACTACACACGAGTCCTGGTGGACAGTGGCAGCAGTCTAAACCTGATATATCAGGACACAATCCACAAAATGGGGATAGACCCAACGAAAATTTGCCGCAGCAATACTACCTTTAAAGGAGTAATGCTAGGCCCAGGGGCTCATTGCACGGGCTCCCTGCTACTAGAGGTTATATTTGGCTTCCCCGATAACTTCCATAGTGAAAATTTAACCTTCCACATTGCTCCGTTCCAAAGTGGCTATCAAGCACTACTTGGACGCGAAGCTTTCGCTCGCTTTAATGCAATACCGCATTACGCCTCCCTCATGCTTAAGATACCCGGTCCACGTGACATCATTACAGTAAATGGAAATATTGAGCGATCCCTGCGCACCGAAGAGAGTGCGGCTGCATTGGCAGCCGCACACTAAAACGACCTCACCAACTAAAGCATTCAATAGGTCATCAAGACCACGGACAGGTTAGACGAGTCCGACGCAGTTATATGTAATTCACACAGGTTTGATGGCCACACCCCTATTACAAATACAAGGGGCTCAACGTGCACAGACAAGTGGCAATTTTTACTCATCTTGAATTGTACATGGTTCTTTAAACCTACCTTTTTGCATGACAACTTTTTCATCTAAGTTCCTCTATTTTACAGATGATCATCGTGCTACACCCATCCAGGATACGGCACAACGGAGACACAGGCGCAGACGTGCAGCAGGGACCCGTTCCAAGGATTATTTTTAGATTAAGACCCTGTGTCAACCTTTTTTACTGTCTCTTGTTGATACACATCCCTCGGATTCTCGGTACAATTGAGAAGGATGTTGATGTCTTGGCATGTGGCCACGTCAGAGTAATGCACGTACCTGGACACCAGGGGCTTCTTACAAAGGGCACTGTTCAGGCCCAAAATAAAGACAGAATACCTTAGGGAGTGTTCGGCGTCACGAGTTTGGCCTTATATGCATCAGCTCCGAATCATGTCTTTGGTCAAATGTTGGGTTTGCCCGGCTCCTGTGTTTTGCTGCCTTACGTTCCGCTCTATCGGCTAAGGCGGTACCAGGAGAACTACTGCGATTGTGCCCTGGTTCATCCGGACGAGCACCTCAGTAGAGAAAGCCGAAAACTGACTGTCATGATATAGCGTGAGACTGGTCAACCACTCAATGACCTATCGGAATGTTAGAATTCCTCCGCCTTAACGAAGGGCCGTTTCCCGGCCAGGCATGTACGCACCCCGAATTCGGGAGAGTGCGGAGCCACCAGGGGCTATATAGTAGCCCCACCGTCAAACTCCTATGGCTAAGTGAAAGTGTTAAAGCATTATAGTCCGGTTGCCTCGTTCGCTGCGCTATCACCTTCTTATTAGGACCAAGATGTTGGATTAAGTGTGAACACACGTCTTCTACGAAAACCCCCGCATTATATGTGTGGGGGGCTAAAGCCGACGACTGCAATCTTTCAGGTTATATACATATATACATAAACGGCCGCACAGGAGGCATCATATTACTTTTAGGCAGAAGTATAAATACAGCCTTAATAAATTCTATAAACATTGTTTTTACAATGGGAATACATGACCCTCAAACATAATATTCTTCGAGCACTGGGCCTCTATAAAACGAGCACCCTCAAGAACTTCTTCAAAATAGTGCTCGGCAGCCACTCGTCCTATGGCCGAACCCTGCGCCACAACAACGGTAGCATCCATATCCACCCAGTATGCTTTGACACGGGAAAGGGCCATCCGCGAGCCTTCTATGCACGCCGACCTCTTCATCGCACTGATGCGCGGCACCACACCAAGGAATTGCTGCACTAAGCAGAAATAGCTATTCGTCTTCGGTTTTTCTGGCCACAGATGATCTACGACAGACCTCATGGCGAGCCCGGACAATCTATTGAGTTCGGCCCATTCGGCAACTTGATCAGTTAGTGGAAGAGGACGCTCTGGAACTTTAAACTGCGACCAGAATAGGTTGTCCACTTCACGATCTGTTTGATCTCAGAAGTATTTGGCCGCATCGACAGCACTCGCCGTCAAATCCAGATATGCGTCTGCCGAACTCCACAGCCAATCCAGAGGGGCATACCGCGGATCTCCGAACTTCCTCCGCAGCAAAAAGGGCTTCCCAGCCACAATATCACCAGCTTCACGCAGCTCTTCCTTCTTTGCCCTCATGGCAGAGCGGGTGTCTTTGGCCGCCATCGTGGCCTTTTCGAGGTCCATCGCCTTCGCTCGGTTTTCTTCTTCAAGGAACCGGCAACGGTTGGCAGTGTCTTTTAACTTTACAGCCATCTTGGCCATCTTTTCTTTGCTCTCGCAATGTGCGGCCTTCTCGGCTCTTAACTCTTCGGCCGCCTTTAAGCGGCCGCATTACTAATCCTTGTTTGTTCATTGGCTCGGGCAAGTTTCGCCCGAAGGGTATCCACGGCGGCAACTCCATCTACAGTCACAACATGTTAAAGATACTGGCAGCATGCTGCTCTTACTATGTGACATTGACCGGAAAAACATTACTTACCCTGTGCCTCGTCAAGCCGCGTGTTAACAAGCTCGATGTCGGCATCTGCCGCATCCAGTTGCCGATTTAGTTCGGCAAACTTATTAGTCCGGCCAGCCACCGAAGCTTCCATCACCTGCACATAAAGCGGTATGGTTATTACCTTGGACTACGATCCTCTGTTTGTCGCTGTTCTCGGCGACAACCAGAGTCTCAGGGGCTACTATATACACAGGGCACACCTAAAAATCTGCGGTACCATCACAAATGTACATCATTTTACGTACCTCAAAGCCCATCAGTAGACTCATAAAGGCGTCATGTAGCCCGCTTTCGGCGGATGAAATCCTTTCCATCACCGTACCCATCAATGTACTGTGTTCTTCCGAGATGGTCGCCCGCCTTAGCAGATCCCTCAGTGCGTCCGACCGCATGCCAGACGACGCCGGACTCTTTTGTTTGCTCTCTTCAAGAGCCGGATGCTGGGGACTACGGGTGACTATAGGTTTATCTTCTGGCCTCATCGGATCCGGAGAGGCCCTCCATGACGACACTTCAAGGTCGCCCGCTTCTTGAGTGGGGGAGTCCGGGGGAGGCGTTTCGCTCTCCATCATCTCCGGAAGAAGGTCCCCTGAAGACGAGCTCCGTTGAGAAGGGCTAAGATCCGAACTGCGAGATAAACGCTTCGGTTATTTTCCTCGGAAGTAAGGTAGAATATCTTTACTATTAAGTTTTTTTTTTGATCACTTATGGCTCGTTAGAGGGCCGATCCCCGCGCGAACTTTGTGCGGTAAAAGCACCCTCCAAGGCAGGACCCTCTGGTGGAGACTTCTTCTCCCGTTTGGAAGCCTTGGTTTCCGGATCTTCAGAGGCAGTCCTCTTCCTTCCCCGAAGCAAAAGAAGGTCAGATTCTTCCCCTTAGTTATCCTCCTTCATGGAGGCGCTCATTCCCTCGGTTGGAATTGGTAGCGATGGGGGCCCGCTTTCACCCTCATTATTCCTCCCTTTATCTTCCTTTGAGGGCTTCGGGCAAGGTGCTATCTCGAGCATCTTTTCCAGTACCGGATTGTCCAAACCCTCAGGAAGGGGGGCCGAACACCGAATCATCTTCGCCTTTGTTAGCCAGTCCTGGTCAAAGAGCAATTTCTCAGATTGACGTCATGATAAATGAAAGATGGTGTGTTCGGCTAGAGGATTACTTACTTGGTCAGCGGTACGGTTGCTGCTCAGGCCCACGTCCTCGGTAGTATCCAGACACTCTATTTGGGGTCCGAAGAATGATTTATACATCTCCTCATGCGTCAGGCCGAGGAAATTCTGAATAGTGTGCGGCCCTTCTGGGTTAAACTCCCACATGCGGAGGGGCCGGTGTTTGCAAGGCTGGACTCGACGAACCAGCATGACTTGCACCACCGTAACCAGACTGAAATCTCAGTCGAAGAGATCTTGAATGCGGCTTTGCAGTATAGGCACGTCCTTGGCTGGACCCCAGCTCAGCCCTCTGCTAATCCATGACATCAGTTGTGGTGGAGGGCCCAAGCGGAAAGCAGGGGCGGCCACCCACTTGGCACTTATGGGAGCAGTGATGTAAAACCACTCCTGTTGCCATAATCCGGACACCTCTGGAAAGGAACCCTTTGGCCATGGAGCTCCAGCGATTTTGCTTAATAATGCGCCTCTGCACGCTATGTGCTGCCCCTCGACCGTCTTCCGCTTCACGTCAAAGGTCTTGAGTCACAGGCCGAAGTGAGGGGTAATGCGGAGGAAGGCCTCACATACGACAATAAATGTCGAGATGTGGAGAAAGGAGTCCGGGGCTAGATCGTGGAAATCTATCCCGTAATAGAACATCAAACCCCTAACAAAGGGATCCAGAGTGAGGCCTAGACCTCGGAGGAAGTGGGAGATGAACACAACATTCGTGTTAGGTTCGGGAGTAGGGACGACCTACCCTCGGGCAGGCAGCCGGTGCAAAACCTCGGCGGTCAGGTATCTGGCCTCCCTCAACTTCTTGATATCCTCTTCCGTAACGGAGGAGGGCATCCTCCGGCCTTGAAGGCTAGATCCGGACATGATTGAAGGTCCGAAGCACCTGACCTGGGCTTTCGGTGTTAGAACTCGAGGCGGGGGAAGGATTTTATTGAGCACGGGAGGGAAAAAAGTAAAAGCCTTGTCCCTTTATAAAGAGGGCGAATATCAAGCGTCCTCCTAGTGGCCGTTTGGGACTTGCCTAAAATCTAGGAGTCCTAGGCGCGGTTGGGTTACCCACGACTGTATTGATGAGAATCGCATAATTAGGGGAACACGATCTCTGCTTTGACAAGACGTGTAAGAAACCGCCTCGCATTATGTGTGGAGTTGGTTGAAGAAAAACGGTTCGAATAATCATCGAGCCATGGCCTGATGTCATGTTGCCAAAGCGTGTCAGCAGATTAAGATTTGTGGAAATATTATTCTCTCTACAGTGGTATGTGGAATTTATTTTGCAGGGTCGGACACTATCCTGGTATTCAAACTCTTCTGTGATGTGTTCGGAGGAGGAACCCGCCTTGCAATGTCGAAGACAACACTGCGCGTCAGACTCATCATCATTGAAGCCTGGTTCAGGGGCTACTGAGGGAGTCCGGGATTAGGGGTCTCCGGACAGCCGGACTATATCCTTTGGCGGACTGTTGGACTATGAAGATACAAGATTGAAGACTTCGTCTCATGTCCGGATGGGACTCTACTTGGCGTGGAAGGCAAGCTAGGCAATACGGATATGTATATCTCCTCCTTTGTAACCGACCTTCTGTAACCCTAACCCCCTCCGGTGTCTATACAAACCGGAGGGTTTTAGTCCATAGGACACAATAACATACAATCATACCATAGGCTAGCTTCTAGGGTTTAGCCTCTCTGATCTCGTGGTAGATCTACTCTTGTACTACCCATATCATCAATATTAATCAAGCAGGACATAGGGTTTTACCTCCGTCAAGAGGGCCCGAACCTGGGTAAAACATTGTGTCCCCTGCCTCCTATTACCATCCGCCTTAGACGCATAGTTCGGGACCCCCTACCCAAGAATTGCCGGTTTTGACACCGACAGGGGCCAAGAAGGGCCCTCGCCAAAAAGGCACTCCGGACGTGATGTTCGAAGACGAGACTTCCTCTTCGTCTGCTGACGATGAAAACGAAGAGGAAGAGGAAAGCGACTCCCCACCTGAAGTGGGGAGGAAGAAGAGAGTGCCCCCCGCAGATCTAGAGGCGAAAGTGCCTAAGAGGGTTAGAGGCTCCCTCGTAGATAACTCCGTGTGGGATGTTGATAGCAATCCGGAGCGACCTCGCCGAACCAAGCCTCGGGCCGCCTCCTAAGTACCAAATCCGAAAACGTCTGGCCTTCTATGTTCGTAATATTGATATACCTTAAACCTTGTTATTGCAGTCCACCAGGCGATGGCTCCCCGCGATCCTCGACAGAGGGGTCGCTAGACTCAAAGGAGATAACTAGCATGTCTCTGCCACCTGCTCATTCTGTCTCTCCCAAGGGTGACGGCGAGGTGGTGTCGCAAAAGACCTTCCCCGACCTGGGGGGGCTTCCGGAGATCGTCAGGGTGGCGCCCCAGGACAATTCCTCAGTCATTGGACACATGGGGAAAAGGCCCTATGGGGACTCGTGATGGGGGCCGAGTTCCCTTCGAACCCAAAATGGATACCATTTCGGAGATCCACGCGGCTTCGGAGTCCAGCGAACGGCATTCCCCAAAAGGAGGGAATGTGCCTGTTCCGCCGGTGACCTCTATCCAACCAAAGCCACCGGATAATATGCTGGAGGTACTACGAGGCGCCTCTATTGTGCATGAACACCGCGCCCTTATGGGCACGGTAATAGAGAAGATCCAGTCCATAAAAAACGGATTGACCGAAGCCTGCACGAGCCTTTTATCAGGCTTTGAGGTAAGTAATGCGTTTGTAGGAAGAATATCACAGTATAGATAGTATCCCCTGATGCTTTGTTCGGTGTTCGGAAAGAAAAAGTCGAACTGGGATCGAGAAGAAATATCGCTGGAGTCTAACATAAGTTGTCTATGTGAATAAGTAGGTATCGCTGCAGGCTGCCACCGCTCATGTTGCGGAGGTCTCCGAACTAAAGCGGAAACTGGAGCAGGCCGAGGAAGAGCTCGGCCTCGGGAAGTAGCAGCTGGAGGATAGCCAGGGTATGCAGTAACATGTGGGTATGTTTTAAGAAAAAATGAATAGTCCGTCCGGACTGAGGTGTCATAAACTTTATTAGGGGCCAAGACCAAGGTGGCAGCCCTCAAGAAAGCGTTAGCCGAGGCCGAGGACAAAGCGGCCAAGGAACGCGCCGCGCGCGAGAAGCACGAGGCCCAGGTTGGAGAGGCGCGGCAACAGCTCCAGGGCGCGATTGAGAGATTTGAGTCCTTGGAGTGCGATTGTAAGGTGCAAGAGTTCGAACTGGCGAAGGCCCGCTAGAGCGCACAGGATGCACGAGCCGAAGCCCAGAACGCCCTCCAGGAAATTCAGGCGGCCAAGGAGATTGCGGCGGGTAATTCTTTCACCATGCAAAGCAAGTATGTAGAAGAAACGTTCCTTGTACTTATCCGAATTTGGGTTTTCCAGGGGCGTTTACGGACCTGCCGCACAGTATATCAGATGTTGCCGAGCATTATAGAGCCGAAGAAGGGATGTCTACGGAGAAGCTATTCTTGTCCCGATATCTTGGACCCAAACATCCGTTGCCCTTAAGCGACCAGCTAAAGCAGTTGGTCGAGCTGCACAGTTCGGCAGAGCTAGCCATGAAGGACCTGATAGTCCGGTTGTGGCCTGCCGAGCCTATACCTAGCAGGTACTTCGGACTTGTTAAGCGGCTTGTAAGTGCCTGTCCGCAGCTCGAAGCTGTGAAGCGGTCGGTCTGTATTGAAGGTGCGCGTATGGCATTTTCCCGTGTCAAGACGCATTGGGCAAAGCAGGATACCAAGAAGCTGATCACCGAGGAGCCGCCAGAGGCCAAGGAGCATCATCGACCCGAGCTCTATTTGGATGGCGTCCTGGAGGGGTCCCGCATTGTGGCGGAGCAATGTTCGAAGGATGCCATATTCCCGTGAGAACATTTGTATTATCCTGTCCTTTAATATGGAACAATGATTTTATGTATTATAATGCTTGCGATTTACATTTTACCTCATGTGCGGCCGTTTATGAAATCTGAGGGTTGACCAGTCGTCGGCTTCTGCCCCCACGTAGATAGTACGGGGGCGTTCGGGATAAATCTAAACACTCTTTACTCCACATTCTGGTCCTTAAAGGAGGTGTTTAGCACAACAAACAAGGCAATCAGACTATGCGGCCTTTACCGCCCTCACTTAGCCATAGGAGTTTGACAATTGAGAAAGTTGGTGAAGCCCGTGGTATTCGGAAGGCCGAACTAGGGGCGTTATACACGCCTAATGGGAGCAACCGATTCTTTGCAAGAAGTGGAACAAATCTCTAACGATTTGGAACCTCTTGAACAGCTGACTAGCTCTCTCCACATCATGACAGTCAGTTTTCGGCTTTCTCTACTGAGGTGCTCGTCCGGAAGAACCGGGACACAATCGCAGTAGTTCTCCCTTTACTACCCTAGCCGATATAGCGGAACATAAGGTAGTAAGCACATGATCCGGGCAACCCAACTATTGACCAAAGACATGATTCAGAGCCGATGCATATAATGCTATAAGTTAGGGGTGCCGAACTATACTGGAAAAGTGTTCGGACTTTTATTGCCATAATGCAGGGTGTAATGAAGCCCCTGGCACAGTAATACGTGCCATGGTGTACGTGTGCAATAAGTAATATATATACAAAGGTGAAGAAACAGGAAATTGAAGTAATAAGCTGACGCCACCATTTATTCACCATTGTGATGTAATTAGTACGTCGAAGTGTACTGTGTGCAAGTAATGCGATAAGCAAGTAAGGCTACTTAACATGCCCCAACCAAGGGCGAGCTGCGTGCAGGTACGTAAAACAAATATGATAATTGTTTAATAGAGACCACCTGGGGATTCCCTTGTATACCATAGCTCCTTGCATCCTTGGTGTGTTCTGCAAACGGGTCATCCGCATAGACCTCAAAAAGAGAAAAAACCCGTAATAAAAAGAAAACATAAAGGCGTGCGAATCCCAGGGTCGGTCAAGCCGCACCGTGGATCGCGAGCGAGTTATGCATCCATCAGTACCCATGGGGTTTTGAGTGTGTAGTTATGTATGCGCGGTACGGATGCCATTTCCTCATCGGGGCTGGGACGGAGGCCGAATTTACTAATTCAGCTCTTGACGAACTGAGCTGCCCTATTGCAGTGTAGTCCGGACCTTCTTAACGATGTCCAGGGGCTCGGCGGCCGGATTATGGTGCCACTTGAGAAGGCCGCTCTGTACTTCTGCTGCTAGGGCTGCGGTATGCTCCTCTATATGGAGGGAACGTTTCGTGTTTCCATTTACTATAATGACGCCGCGTGGACCGGGCATCTTGAGCTTGAGATAAGCATAATGTGGCACCACATTGAATCTAGCAAACACGGTTCGTCCGAGCAGTGCGTGGTAGCCGCTGCGGAAGGGGATGTAACGCCCCGAGACCGTTGCGCCGGGTGTCTTCTAGTTATTCGCTGTTGTTGCCTTGTCATTTGGTTGCATGTCATGCATCTCATATCATGTCATCATGCGCATCTCATTTGCATACATGTTTGTCTCATGCATCCGAGCATTTTCCCCGTTGTCCGTTTTGCAATCCGGCACTCCTACGTCCTCCGGCGTACTCGTCTTGTCTCTTTTCGTGTGCGGGTGTTAAACATTCTTGAAATGGACCGAGATTTGCCAAGCGGCCTTGGTTCACCACCGGTAGACCGCCTGTCAAGTTTCGTGCCATTTGGAGTCCGTTTGATACTCCAACGGTTAACCAGGGAACCATAAAAGCCTCGTGTGTGTTGCAGCCCAACACCCCTCCAAAGTGGCCCAATAACCCATCCTAACTCCCTCCATCCTCTCGGTCATTCGATAATGATCGCGTGGCCGAAAACCGCTCCTCATTTGGACTCTCCTAGCTCCCTCAACCTATATATATGTCCTCTCCCCCAAAATTTTCGCGGATGAACCCTAACCCCGCTCCTCTCGCGCCGCCGGACCAAGATCCCCGCCGCCGGACATGTCCGCACCGCTCCTCTGCCGAATCACACGCCGCCACGCGTCCCGTCCAGCCTCCCCACCGCCGCGGCCCGCGGAGCCCGCGCGAGGCC
>NC_041388.1:555698176-555703413 GCF_002162155.2 Triticum dicoccoides | reverse complement strand
ATCCCGCGCCGCCCGACTCCCTTCGCCGCCGCCGGATCTATCGCCGCCGCCCGCCGCAGCGCCGCGCCTTGCCTTGCGCCGGCCACCGTCCGAGCTCGTTGCCCCCGTTGCCCCAGCGCTTCCCCGCCGCCGACTCGGGATGCCTCCGCCTCGATCCGAACCAAGGAGGGACCCAGGTGCCCGTCTGCTCCCGGATCCGGCGCCGCCGCCGCGGATCCGGCCATCCCCGTCGCCGGAGCACCGGTGTACGCTGCCACCGCCATGCGGGATCGGGAGAAGCCCCGATCCACCATCGTCGTTGACTGCAACCCCACGCTGGGCCAGGCCCAGATTCCGCGTCCGCCGGCCCACTCTCCTTCCCCTCCTAACCGGGCCGAAGCCAAGGGTGAGCATCTGCTAAATCTCGCCCGAGCATCCTATATCTATCCTTCGCTTACCTGTTTTTTTTGCTAAGTCCCTGGATCCTGATATTTTTATGCCGCATTTGACCTGTCATATCTCGGTGACCGTAGCTCCGGTTCATGTGCATGATATATCAAAATGTTCATCATGATGTGCTCTTCATTTCATTCCATTGTGCCACGATTGTTTGAGTCCATCTTGATGCCCAAATGACTATTGCAAGAGTGCTTCATAATGTGAGTTCCTGATTCTTATCAGATTATGAGCATTTGTCATTTTTGCCATGATTATTGTGTGCTGCACATGGGCTTGAGCTCTATGTGTGTTTTGGGCTATGCCATGCCATCTTTACCGGGGTGTATGCCATGTATTTTTGTGATCAATGTGGTGACTAGCACATGCATGCAAAGTAGCTCGTGATGTTGCTGATTTCACGGACTTAGAATTTCACTAAGTCATTTCCCTGATGTTATTTTTATGCAATGTATTCATTTTGCTACAGAGTGATCCATGCTTCTTTTGTGTATGTTCAGTAAGGATGATTTTGACATATGGTTATGCTCTATCCATCCATATCCTTGTTTGCATTTATGGAGTGCCCTGGCATGACTCAATCTTGCTCTACTTTTGCTATAAAATGTTCCTGGAAGATTGTTTACGTGTTAATCAATTTTGCCAAGGTTGTTGTAGTTGATCCATGCATGCTATGAACTTGTTCTTGCTTTTTAAGCTTCTTGAACATGTCTTCTTGCTGGTAGTATGCTTAGCTTGTCATGCAATGCCTTGTGCTGAGTGCATCGAGCTCGCAAACATGCCTTCATAATTTTGTTTATGCCATGTCCAGTTTTCTGCTAAGTCCGAATCTGTTAACGAAACTTGCTATGTTTACATGGGTGCCATCATATCTTCTGATCCTTTTTGGCTTATGGTCAGTAAGGGACTTTTGTTATATGCTTTGAGTAGATCCATGCCATGCCTTTGTTTGCTATGTTCTGTTCCTGTACCATGTTGGTATCTTGCTCTAAACATTGCTTCCTGATATTAATTCCTGACATGTTGTTATTTTCACTAAGTCTGTGAAGCTGATATCTTTTGCACTTTTGCCATGCTTGTTTGAACCTACTCTTGTGTGATTTAGCCGTAGCTCAGTGTTCATATTTTGTCAAGCATCTTGAGTATATCACTGTCATGTGCTTTGTTGCTATGTTGGAGTGCAGTAGCTTAGTTTCTTGTTGCACTCTAGATGGCATCATGCTGTTAATCGTAGAATTGTGCCGTTATTGTTTCCTTGCCATTTGCAAACCGTGCATCCGATTCCGGTGATCTTTATATTGATTTCGACCGAAATCAACTCATCTTTCTAGTGGTGCTCTTGGTTTGCCAAGTTGAGGCCTGGTTCAATCTTTCCTTTCTGAAGCTCGCATACGCATTGCATAGCATCCCGCATATCATGCCATGTTTTGCATCATGTTGCTTGCGCATTGCACCGTGGTTGATTGTGGTTTATTTTGCGTGTGCTCTTGCTTTGGGTAGAGCCGGGAGACGAGTTCGTGCTCGAGGAACCCGTTGAGTACGCTTACGAGGATCAGGCTTTCGTCAACTCGGGGAACTTTGCAGGCAAGATGACCATACCCTCGAAATCACTTCTATCTTTGCTTGCTAGTTGCTCGCTCTATTGCTATGCCGCGATACCTACCACTTGCTATATCATGCCTCCCATATTGCCATGTCAAATCTCTAACCCACCTTGTCCTAACAAAACGTTGTTTGGCTATGTTACCGCTTTGCTCAGCCCCTCTTATAGCGTTGCTAGTTGCAGGTGAAGATGGAGTTTGTTCCATGTTTGGAACATGGATATGTTGGGATATCACAATATCTCTTATTTAATTAATGCATCCATATACTTGGTAAAGGGTGGAAGGCTCGGCCTTATGCCTGGTGTTTTGTTCCACTCTTGCCGCCCAAGTTTCCGTCATACCGGTGTTATGTTCCTTGATTTTGCGTTCCTTACACGGTTGGGTGTTATGGGGACCCCTTGACAGTTCGCTTTGAATAAAACTCCTCCAGCAAGGCCCAACCTTGGTTTTACCATTTGCCTCACCACCACCTACCCTTCCCTCGGGTCAGCCGGCCCGAGGGTCATCTTTATTATAGCCCCCCCTGGGCCAGTGCTTGTCCAAGTGTTGGTCCGAACCGAGCCGCCTGCGGGGCCACCTCGGGGAAACTCGAGGTCTGGTTTTACTCGTAGCTTATCTCATCCGGTGTTGCCCTGAGAACGAGATATGTGCAGCTCCTATCAGGATGTCGGTGCATCGGGCGGTCTTGCTGGTCTTGTTTTACCATTGTTGAAATGTCTTGTAACCGAGATTCCGAGTCTGATTTGGTCTTCCTGGGAGAAGGAATATCCTTCGCTGACCGTGAGAGCTTGTGATGGGCTAAGTTGGGACACCCCTACAGGGTTTTAAACTTTCGAAAGCACTAGTGCAGAACTGGGCAATAGCACCGGTTCGTAAGGCCCTTTAGTGTCGGTTCCGTAACCAGTGCTAAAGTGTAGGCACTAAAGCCCCCCCCTTTAGTACCGGTTCAGCACGAACCGATGCTAAAGGGCAACCACGTGGCACGAGCCAGCTCCGGGGGCCGGGAGCCCTTTAGTACCGGTTGGTAACACCAACCGGTACTAAATGTTTATGGGTTTTTTGTTTTATTTTTCATTTTTCATTTAAATTTGTGTTATCAATTTAATTTAGGATTGTTTTACGTTATAATGAGTTGTTATACTTGATATGGATATGGATATGGCACATATATATACACTTGATCACTTAGCTAGGATCCATCCAGTTCAAACTAATTTTCATAAATGATATATATAATAACTCATCATCATCATCATCACATATTAATAAATAAATAAACTCTTGCATCATATCATCACCAACAACAGTATATATATATACTAGCTAGCTAAAAATCATCGTAGTTGTCATTAATTACCACTATTTAATCATCATAGTCATTACCACTATCTAATCATCACCAACACTAGCTAGCTTAAAGAAGAAACATTCACTTGTAACAGAAGCAAAGATATCATCGAGTTCAACATGGTCATGATATTATAAGCTTTCACAAGCAAATCACTATTTGAGATTAATTAAGTTTAGGACAATACGGACATGAGAGAGGACAAGTACTAAGAGCATGAACTAGCTAAATCACTCCTGTTGCTCCCTCTCAGGTAGAATAGCATAGAACATGTATAGCTCTCCTGATTCATCATACTAGAGCATGCAGATGAATCTGTCTCCTAATCTTGGGTTGCGCTTCTCCTTGCTGCCCCTAGTACTTCTCTGTGATCGTTAACAATTTTTCTCCAATCTTTCACTATTAAGCATTCTTCGCTTTCAGAAATCCTGAATGCACGCATGTGCAATGTAGGAAATCTTGGTCGTAAGCTAACCATTTACATGCGACCTTTTGTCTCGATCCACTAAGGCACAACTGTCATCGGGAGGCCCTGTTGAAGAACATCGTATAGTAATTAATATACTTAGCAATGAAATTTTAGCTTCAAAAATAATGTATGCAAAAGATGCACTAAGTACAAATAGTAAAAATCTTACCATCTTTCGATTATAGATGTGACTGTAGTTCAATACGATCACTATTGGTCGCACGTTTTGAGTACTAATATTTCTAAGTCCAGGAAGAAAATTTGTCTTGACAGTATGAAGATCCTCAAGCCATGAAACATAATGACTTATCTCCTCGCAGTTTAGTTCAGCCCCGGAGCAGTAGTAGGTCCTGTCTACCAAGCACCGGACATGTTTGCTTGAACTGAAATAAGCTGACAATACAAATTAGTTGTCAACTATTTTTGAATAAACTGTATCAAAGACATAAACATATGCATGCATGGTTGAGAAAAACTCACATAATGGTAGAACTGGAGGCGTTTGCACATCGACCCAGATGTCTATATTACCTTTAATATCATCTTCCGGACGAATATCAAAGGTGATAACATATCAGGCTCAAATGCATAAGCCTTGCATATTGCTTGCCAAGTTTTGCATTCAAAATGGGTGTATGTGTCTCCATTATATAATTTGACGTTGAAAGTATACCCATGCTCGGTCTTCAAGTAAACTCTCTTTACCTCCATATCATCTATAGCACTAAAACCTATCTTATCCAAGACAAAAATTCTTGCATGGCAGGGGATGCGCTAGTAAAATAGTGAAAATTTAAAATTATAAGTTGAAGCAAATGAAGCATAAGTCATGCTTTAAAATTATAAGTTGAAGCAAATGAAGCATAAGTTTTGCATTCAAATAATAATTGCCGTTGTGACTTACTGTATCCACTTCGAATGTCTCATCCAGCTTGATGCTGAAGCGCCTACCATCAACAAGGAAATTTCTGTCGCACTGGTCGCACTGGTCTTCACAGTGTTCGCACATAATGAAATCTTTTTCGTCGTCAGATGACATTTTCTATGTTCATATAGGTGAAACATTAAACACTTATTACTATCTAACATTAATTAATATCTAGCTAATTCAAATATATATTCATCTAACATTTGACATTAATATATCTAACTATATTCATCTCTAACAATTGACATTACTATATATTTAACTTTTCTATCTAATTCATCTAACATTCGACATTAATCTAACATTTATATAAACTAAAAATATATAAAAAAAGTTAAATAAATAGAAAACATCATTAATAAATAATATTTTAATTAGATCATCAAATCTCAGATACCTAAATTTTCTTACTAAAAATAAACTAGTTATATTAATTATTCAACTAGTTCAAAT
>NC_041388.1:555680345-555697836 GCF_002162155.2 Triticum dicoccoides | reverse complement strand
GAGGCGGGGGCGGGGGCGCCGGCGTGCGGGAGAGAGGCGGGGGTGGCGGCGTACGGGGCGGGGGCACCGGCGTACGGGAAAGACGTACCGGGCGCGGCGCCGCGGCGACGATGACAAACGGCGGCGGGCGACGGGCGACGACGACAGACGGCGGGCGACGGGCGGTGACACGACAACGACGGGATCGAGCGGTGCGCGCGGTTGGAGACGAAGTGGGGGATGAAAACTGAAATTTTTGTAAGTGTTATATATAGGGTGGGCCTTTAGTACCGGTTGGTGGCTCCAACCGGTACTAAAGGCCTATTTTCGCGAGGCCAAGCGGCGGGAAACGAAGCCTTTAGTACCTAGCGCTGCCACCCCGCGGTGCACAAAGTTTAGTCCCACCTCGCCGGGCGAAGGAAAGCCGCACTGGTTTATAAACCCAGTCGCGGC
The DNA here is from genome assembly GCF_002162155.2 of Triticum dicoccoides. Classification (NCBI taxonomy): domain Eukaryota; kingdom Viridiplantae; phylum Streptophyta; class Magnoliopsida; order Poales; family Poaceae; genus Triticum; species Triticum dicoccoides. The sequence continues at coordinate 555,697,404 of NC_041388.1, read as the reverse complement.
TGCCTCTTTGAACTCCTCTATATAGCAGGCTTGTGGGCCTAACTTCTGCGCGCTGCCCTGTGAGTCTGCTGGGCCTTTAGGGCCTGTAATTGCACGCCCGTGGCCTAGCAGGCCCACAGGGCAGCGCCCCAATTTTTTATAGTTTTTTTATTTTCTGCTTTATTTTCTTCTATTTATTTCTGCATAGTTTTTTGTATAATTTTTTCTTTTCTGTTATATTTATTTTCTTCTATTTATTTCTTCTATGAAAAATAGCAAATATAATTTTTTTTTCTTTTCTGCTTTATTTTTTCTTCTATTTATTTCTGAGTAGTTTTTTTCTTTTCTACTATATTTATTTTCTTCTATTTATTTCTGAGTAGTTTTTTTATATAGTTTTTTTCTTTTCTGCTATAGTTTTTTTCCTATTCTGCTATTTTTTCTTTTCTGCTTTATTTATTTTTTTCTATTCATTTATTTTTATATACCTTGCCAAGTTGATGGTTAAAACTTGATGGTCAAAGTCTAGAGTTATAACCAAAGTTTAAAAAAATGAAATGCCGAAGTGCAACTAGTTTTTGCCATAAGAGAAGAAGTCCGGAGTTGTAATAAGTTATTAAAAATAAAAAAGAGGTGCAATACTCATTAATTAGCTTCAAGCCTTTCGGAATAGTGTAAACTGCACTGCACATAGCTCCGTGCAGTCTACCATATTCCTCAAGGCTTGAAGCTAAGCAACGTGAGCATTGAGCCTCTTCTTCATCGTCTCTACACTCAGGGCTTATAAACCGCTCCTAGTCCCTCTCTTACTAAGAAACTGTAGTACTGGTTCATGCCATGAACCGGTACTAAAGGTGCTCGTGGGGCCCCAGCCTTACCTGACACAACCTCATTAGTACCAGTTCGTGGCACGAACCGGTGCTAAAGGTTCGCCATGAACCGGTACTAAAGAGCTCCTTCCGCCTAGCAGTTGGAACCGGTACTAAAGAGCTCCTCCCGCCTAGCAATTGAATGGTGCATACTGAATGCACAAAAATTCTGGAGTTGTAATAAGTTAAAAAAATGAAATGCCTTTGTAACAGATGAGTTTAATTTCGTCAGAAACCCGAATACTTCGAAAGAGATTGTCCAGTTTGTAAATGAAGTGCACCCAGTTTTTGTCGTAACCCTCTCTACTTTTTTGAACATGATATGTGGGTGAAATGATGATACCATGACAAGTTTCAACTTTTTCAGAGTTCATTTGTAGTGCTTCTCAATTACTAGGTCATTTAGTTCTCAAAACAAATCATTAAATGCATGAAAATAGCAAATGAAGGCATAAACGGTTGAAAGTTGATGGCGTCACTTTGAATGGTGTATTTAGATCATGATCTTATATTTCTTTACAGTCTGAATTGTCAATATGATCTTATACATCAAAAATACTTTGATCATCAATGATCTTTTGTGTGTACAATCTGAATTGTCAATATCAGTATAAAAACATTGAATGAGTATAAAAATGCTTTCAATGCTGCATACTGAATGCAAAAGAAGTCGGGAGTTCAAATAAGTATAAAAACAATGAAGTGCCCGTGTAATAGATGAGTTCTCGTCCGAAACCCTGATACTCCGAAAGACATTGTCCAGGTTGTACATGAAGTGCATCCAGTTTTTGCCGTGACCCTCTCTACTCTTTCGCACATGCTATGCGGGTGAAATGATGATACCATGCCAAATTTCAACATTTTCACAGTTCATTTTGTAGTGATTTTCAATTTCACGGTCATTTAGCTCTCTAAACAATTCGGTAAATGACTGAAAAACAGCAAATGATGTCATAACGTGTTGGAAATTGATGACGCCGGTTTGAATGCTGCATACTGAACGCAAAAGAAGTCCAGAGTTCAAATAAGTGTAAAAAACATTGAAGTGCCCGTGTAACAGATGAGTTCTTGTCCGAAACCCTGATACTCCGAAAGACATTGTCCAGTTTGTACACGAAGTGCGTCCAGTTTTTGCCGTGACCCTCTCTACTCTTTCGCACATGCTATGCGGGTGAAATGATGATACCATGCCAAATTTCAACATTTTCACATTTCATTTTGTAGTGATTTTCAATTTCACGGTCATTTAGCTCTCTAAACAATTCGGTAAATGACTGAAAAACAGCAAATGATGTCAGAACGTGTTGGAAATTGATGACGCCGCTTTGAAACAAAAGAAGTCCGGAGTTCAAATAAGTTATTAAAAATAAAAAAGAGGTGCAATGCTGGTTAATTTACTTCAAGCCTTTCGGAATAGTGTAGACTGCACTGCACATGGCTCAGTGCAATCTATGCTATTCTGAAAGGCTTGAAGCTAAGCAACGTGCAGGTGAGCATTGCGCCTCTTCATCATTGTCTCTGCACTCACGGCTTATAAACTGCTCATACTGCCTCTCTCTTGGCGAGGTGGGACTAAAAATCAGCTTACTAAGAAACTCTAGTACCGGTTCATGCCATGAACCGGTACTAAAGGTCTTCGTGGGGGCCCCAGCCTGACCATAGCCTGACACAGCCTCATTAGTACCGGTTTGTGGCATGAACCGGTACTAAAGGTTGCCCACGAACCGGTACTAATGATGCCCGCCCGCCTAGCCGTTGGAACCGGCACTAATGGTCACATTAGTGCCGGCTCAAATTCAAACCGGCACTAATGTGCTTCACATTTGACCCTTTTTCTACTAGTGAAGCCGTGCCCACGGTTATGGGCAGACGGGAATTTGTTAATGTCCGGTTGTAGAGAACTTGAAACTTAACTTAATTAAAATGCATCAACCGCATGTGTAGCCGTGATGGTCTCTTCTCGGCGGAGTCTGGGAAGTGAACACGGTTTTGGGGTTATATTTGAATGTAAGTAGTTTCAGGATCACTTCTTGATCACTTCTAGTTCACGATCGTGCTTTGCTTCTCTTCTCGCTCTCATTTGCGTAAGTTAGCCACCATATATGCTAGTGCTTGCTGCAGCTCCACCTCACTACCTTTTCCTACGCATAAGCTTAAATAGTCTTGATCGCGAGGGTGTGAGATTGCTGAGTCCCCATGACTCACAGATTACTTCCAAAACCAGCTTTCAGGTGACGATGATTCTGGTGCAGGTGACGCGGCCGAGCTCGAGTGGGAGCTCGATGAAGATCGTGTTCATTGTGTTGTTTCGTTTCCAGTTGATCAGTAGTGGAGCCCAGTCGGGGCGATCGGGGATCTATGCATTAGGGGTTGTCTTTCTTTATTTGGTTCCGTAGTCGGACCTTGTTTGTATTCTGGATGATGTAATGCTATATTTATTAATTGTGTGAAGTGGAGATTGTAAGCCAACTCTTTATCCCTTCTTATTCAGTACATGGGATGTGTAAAGATTACCCCTCTTGTGACATGCCTACTATGCGGTTATGCCTCTAAGTCGTGCTCCGACACGTGGGAGATATAGTCGCATCGTGGGTGTTACAGGGGATGATATTGAAGATTAGCTCTTCGCTTCGGAAGTTATCCAGGGAACCAAAGACCACCTCCAGCGTGATCGAGCCCGTACAACGGGCCTCTACGCCTGGTATGACTCCTTTAAAGGTAGTTGCCGTGGGCTTGATTCATGAGGGGTTAATGCCCATTTTGGGTACTGTATCCTGATAGAGCAGGTTGAGGCTGCTACCACCGTCCATTAGGACTCATGTCATGTGAAAGCCGTCGATGATTGGGTGGAGTACCAATGCGGCCGAACCGCCGTGACGGATGCTAGTTGGATGATCACGACGATCAAAGGTGATCGGGAATGACGACCGTGGGTTGAATTTTGGGGCGACTGGCTCTACCGCATAAACGTCCCTGAGTGCGCGCTTGCGCTCCCTTTTGGGGATGTGTGTAGCATATATCATGTTCACCGTTTTGACTTGAGGCGGGAATTTCTTATGCCCCCCCCCCAGTGTTTGGCTGGCGGGGTTCCTCGTGATCGTCCTCGCTCTGCGATTCCCCTTCCTTGTTTCCGCTATTTGCCTTACTGGCTTGCTTAAAGACTCGGCAATCTCTGTTAGTATGGTTGGCGGGTTTGTTTGTGGTGCCATGTATCTGGCACGAACGATTGAGTATGCGGTCCAAGCTGGATGGTCCTCCACCGTTCCTTTTATAGGGCTTCTTTCGCTGGCCGGATTTGGAGTCGATGAATCCAGTGTGAACTGTGGTGTCATTGGTGTTATCGCCATTGCTTCGGTGTTTGTGTCTGTTGCGCCGGAGCTTGCTGGTGCTGTTTTTGGCCTCGGAGGGGCCTGCTTCATTGGTTGTGTTTGTACTACGAGCCATCCAACTATCCTCTCCCGCGCAAAAGCGAGTCATAAGTGCCGTGAGGGCTGCCATGGACCTCGACTTTTCTTGGCCGAGGTGGCGGGCTAGCCATTCGTCACGGATGCTGTGTTTAAAGGCCGCTCGGGCTTCGGCATCCGGACAGTCAACGATCTGGTTCTTTTTGGTTAGGAACCTAGTCCAGAATTTTCTGACTGATTTCTCCAGGTTGTTGAACTATGTGTCTTAGGTCATCGGCATCGGGAGGCCGGACATATGTACCTTGGAAGTTCTCGAGGAAGGCTTCTTCCAAGTCCTCCTCGCTGCCGATGGAATTTTCAGGTAGGCTGTTCAGCCAGTGTCGAGCTGGTCCTTTGAGCTTTAATGGGAGGTATTTGGTAGCGTGGAGGTCATCTCCTCGGGCCATGTAGATGTGGAGAATAAAATCTACGATCCACACTATGGGATCGGTTGTTCCGTCGTATGATTCAATATTGACGGGCTTGAACCACTCGGGGAATTCATGATCCAACACCTCATCTGTGAAGCAGAGAGGGTGTGCGGTCTCTATAACGGGCCACATCATGGTGCACCTCCAATGAAGTCCGTCTGCGGTTATCGGCCTGGGTGTAATTAAGTTTGTCACGTCCGAGTAGGTAGCTGTCTTCCCGACTGGGGTAGCGTCCTCACGATCCATAAATTGATCTGGTGTGTCCTGCCCTACTGTCCCTGTTTTTGCGAGGCGGTGGGGCCGCTTGTTGTTCGGCCTGAGTTGCCATTTTATCCCGACCACGGGGTGATCGGTCTGCCGCATTATCCCGACCGCATGGTGGTCGTTCGGCATTACGCGAGGGAAGTACGGGATTTGGTGCCTCCTCATCGAACTGAGGTAGCAGTCTGCGCTTTGGGTTACTCTTGGTTGGGCGCTTGAGGTCGTTTTCTTCGGCTGCTAGGACATCGGTCCATTTGTCAATGAGTAGGTATTGATCAACTTGGAGCTGTTGCTGCTTTTTTTAGGCTTCTTGCAGTAGCTATTAGCTGGCGCTTGAAGCGCTCCTGCTCTAGGGGTGCCTCAGGCACGATGAAATCCTCGCTGTCAAGTTCTCCTCATCCTCGGAGGGTGGACGACAACTATCATCATCTGGGTCGCTCGGCATGTCCTATTTATCAGGGTTAGCTTGGTCATTGTCATGTTCCTCCTGTTTGGATGCTGCTCCAATAGGGTCTTTGTTGTTTTCGGCGTCGTCCGGAGTGCTATTTTCTCTGGTGCCAGTGTTGCCATCTTTTGAGCCGCTAGATTCTTTAGGTGTATCAACCATGTACACATCGTATGAAGAGGTGGCCATCCAACGTCCCATGAATTGTGGGTCTTGGCCTTGCTCCTTATCAACATCATCGTCTATATCGTCGATGTCTTCGGAGTCATAATCCAGCATGTCGGTTAAGTCCTCGACGGTGGCTATGAAGTGGGTAGCAGGGAAGCAAAATTCTCCATCGTCAGCCCCTAGTTCGAGCCGAACATAATTCGGCTGTGAGTCTCCCATGAATGACAGGTTCTTTAAAGAGTTTAGCACATCGCCCAAAGGTGAGTGCTGAAAAACATCTGCAGCGCTGAATTCAAAGATCGATAACCGATCTAGCTCGGTGTCCGCAAGCGTACATGGTCCGGAACTTATAGCCGGAGACGAGTTCAGAGTTCCGTTGGTGCAAATATTGCAGGGTGTCGAGTCTGCGTGCGGCTCTAGCGTCGTGGACTCTGTGGCCTCGAATGGCACGATCTGCTCTGGTTCTAAGGCCATTGCAGCAACAGGAGCCATCTCCCCAATCTGGTCCGATGACAGATTTAAGTCATGTTCATCGGGGCGAGGGGGAGCGATCGCTGCGGTCTCAAATCCATTGAATATCAAGTCTCCACGGGTATCCGCGATGGAGTTCAAGCTTCCAAATCTGACCTGGTGGCCAGGGGCGTAGCTATCGATCTGCTCCAGATGGCCAAGCGAGTTGGCCCACAGTACGAAGCCGCCGAACACAAAAATCTGTCCGGGGAGGAAGGTTTCCCCTTGGACAGCATTACTATAGATGATTGAAGGGGCCATCGAACCTTTCGTTGTTGGCACAGTGCAACTCTCAATGAAAGCACCAATCTCGGTGTCAAAACCGGCGGATCTCGGGTAGGGGGTCCTGAACTGTGCGTCTAGAATCGATGGTAACAGGAGACGGGGGACACGATGTTTACCCAGGTTCGGGCCCTCTCTATGGAGGTAATACCCTACGTCCTACTTGATTGATCTTGATGAATATGAGTGTTACAAAAGTTGATCTACCACGAGATCGTAATGGCTAAATCCTAGAAGCCTGTATGATAATGGTAATGAGTATATCCTTTCCGGACTAACCCCTCCGGTTTATATAGACACTGGGGGGAATCTAGGGTTACATAGAGTCGGTTACGTAAGAAGTTATCTTCATAGTCGGTCGTCAAGCTTGCCCTCCACGCCAAGTAGAATCCAATCCGAACACGGGTACGGTCTTCGGCCTTCATGTCTTCACAGCCCATCAGTCAGGCCCATGGATAACAGGCCGGACGCCTGAGGACCCCTTAGTCCAGGACTCCCTTAGAGCCTCCTTCAGGTTCACTGGAATCTATGGATAGCCATGTGTTGATAAAAGATCGAGGACGTGGGAGGCACTGTGCTATCTTCGTACCCAGGATAACCTTCCACGGCTATGTGCGGGCGACTTCAATGAGGCCCGACGCCAGGATGATCAGCAAGGTGGTAACCCAAGGAGTAGAGGACAAATGGAAGCTTTTGAGGACTATATGACCGACTGCGGCCTGGCAGATCTTGGCTTCTTCGGGTACCCATTTACTTGGGACCATAAGAGAGATGGTGCAGAGAATATTCAGGTACGGCTAGAACGGGCGACGTGCAACGGAGATTTTGCTCAGCTTTTCACGGCAACTGAAGTGCTGCACGTGATGACGGAAGAATAAGATCACCGGGCGCTAATTATAAAAGCACTGAAGACGACGGGGGACAAAGGTGCACATGGGCATCGGCCATTTATGTACGAGGCAGCGTGGGCGAGACATGAGCAGTACGAGACCATGGTGGCCGCTGCATGGGAGGAGGCACATGCAGCCAATCCGGGAGGAGGGCGGCTAGCGACAACATGCAAGAGCCTGCGGGCCGCCACGAAATACATGCAGGAGTGGAGCCGAAGGGTTTTTGGTTCCATCAAGAAGCAAATCGGACATCTCAAAGCGCAACTGGTGGAGGCAAAGGAGCGGGCTGCGAGGACGGGCTACAGACAGGAGATCAAGGAGATTGAGGACCAGCTACATGAGTTGTACGAGAGAGAGGAGGTGTACTATAAACAACGTTCGCGCGTAGACTAGTTGCGGAGGGCGATCAAAACACTATGTATTTTCAAAATCGCGCCTCACACCAAAAACGAAAGAATATATTCAAGGCACTTCGGCGTGAGGATGGGTCGAAGTGCATGGATGATGAGGGGAGGAGGAGGATGGCAGCCCAGTTCTATGTGCACTTATTTGCTTCTGAGGGCTCGAGGGAGGGTGAAAGAGTGCTGCAACACATTGAGGAATCTGTGACTGAGGCGATGAATGCAAAACTTGGTGCTCCTTTCACTGATGAGGAGATTGAGTCCGCCCTCTTCTAGATGGGGCCTACTAAGGCGCCGGCCCCGGACGGCCTCTCGGCCATGTTCTACCAACGCCATTGGGCGCCGGTTAAGAACGATGTTTGTCCTGCGGTTCGCGAGTTTCTCACCGGAATTGTTGCTCCCAATGGTTTCAATGACACGATCATTGTAATGATTCCGAAAGTAAAGTCACCCGAATTATTGTCGCAGTTCCGCCCGATTAGCTTATGTAATGTGCTGTATAAGATTGCGGCGAAGGCATTGGCCAACCGCTTGAAGATTGTCCTTCCTTTCATGATCTCAGAGGAGCAGAGTGCGTTTGTGCCAGGCAGGCTCATAACTGATAATGTGCTAGTGGCCTATGAGTGTGTGCATGCTATAAGGAAGAGAAAAAGGAGGAAACCAATCTGTGCGGTCAAGCTGGATATGATGAATGCATATGACAGAGTTGAGTGGGATTTTCTTGAACAAATGTTGCTGAAGTTTGGCTTCTCTCGTCACTGGACAGAGCTGGTTATAAGATGCGTGAAATCAGCAAAATTCTTAGTGAAACTGAACGGGGGCCTCTCTGAGAGTTTTGAACCCACCAGAGGGCTTCGCCAAGGGGATCCTCCATCTCCATACCTATTCTTATTCTATGTGGAGGGCTTCTCTGCGTTACTGAAGGAGGCTCAGAGAGAGGGGAACATCAAGGCGGTGTATTTTGGAGGGGGCGGACCAACGGTCACCCATCTTCTGTTTGCAGATGATAGCGTGGTCTTTGTGGAGGGCTCAAGGGAAAATTTTGAGACTCTACGGTCCATCTTGCACGACTATGAAGCTGCCTCGGGTCAAAAAGTAAAACTTCGGAAATTAGCGATCTTTTGGCAAGGACACACCGGATGATGATAAAAACGAGCTCAAACAGGTGCTGGGAATAACGAAGGAGGCTTTGAGCGAACGATATCTTGGTCTCCCTACGGTGGTGGGGAGGGCTAAGGATGGTACGTTTAAGTAAGGCAAGGGAAGTGCAAAGGGCAAAGTATCCGGTTGGAAGGTGCAAGGCTTATAAAAAATGGCAAGGAAGGTTTTGGTCAAATCCGGACTGCGGTCTACACCAACTTTTACCATGAGATGCTTTCAACTCACGAAGAAAATGTGTGGGGACCTGTCATCTATTTCTAACTTCTGGTGGGGTGAAACTGATGGTCATAAGAAGGTGCAGTGGATTGGGTGGGAGAAGATGTGCACGTGTAAGCACGAAGGAGGCCTGGGTTTAGGGACCCCGAAGCCTTCAACCAAGCTATGCTTGCCAAAGCAGCGTGACGCCTGTTTCAAGTGCCAAACTCGCTATGTGGACGGGTTCTGAAGGCGCGATACTTCCCTGATGGTTCAATTATGAATGCAACGTGTCCTGCTGGCGGTTCATACACATTCCGAAGTATCTTGCATGGCCGCGACCTTCTCATTGAGGGTTTGATATGGCGTATTGGTGATGGCTCGCAAATCTTGATTCACCATGATAATTGGCTCCCGAGGAGCGGTAGCCTCAGGCCACTAGGCCAGAGCTAGATCAATGGTATTACTCGTGTTGGTGATCTGCTCGAAGCCGATGGCATCTCATGGGACATGACCAAAGTGCAGGAGATGTTCGCCCCGAACAAAGCTCATGATATCCTTCAAATACCAGTTGGGGGACCGGGGGTGCAAGACTACCAAGCTTGGAACTATACAAAGAATGGTATCTTCTCGGTCCGCTCGGTGTACCATCTACGCATGAGCCAGAAGCGGGTGAGATCTGGACGGCCGGAGTCCTCATCCTCGGTGGCGTATCATAAGTCCTGGGTGAGTCTTTGGGATACTATTGCGCCGGGCAAAGTTAAAATCCATATGTGGCGGTTGATTCGAAATGGGCTAGCGGTGGGAGCAGAACTTTTAAGGAGGAAGATCAAGCAGGGTGTTTTTTGCATTGTTTGCGGTAGAGAAGAAACGAACTACCATATATTCTGGGGATGCTATCATTCGGCAAAGTTCTGGAAGATAATGCAGTCGGAATTGGGGGTACCGGTGGCGATCCTGCCGGAGTCAGTTTGCTCCCAGAGTGCGTTGTCGAGATGGTTGATGTCGTGGTTCGCGGAGGCTATGGATGATGAGCGAGCGGTCATGGTTCAGGGTGCATACGCACTCCGGCTCGCGAGGAACAATGCACGCGATGGGCAGCGGATTGAGGAGGCAGAGGCGATAGCAAAAAGAGTTTTCCAATTGATGAGCGAGTGGCAATCTATACATGGCCGCAAGAGCAAGCAGAACACACCGGCGGTGAAGGAGAAATGGAGGCCCCTGGAGGTGGGGTGAGTGAAAGTCAACATCGACGGAGCCTCTTCTAAGGGGGTGACAGCGGTGGAGCCGGGCTGGTACTCCGGAACCATGATGGTGCTTTTTTGGGAGGTGTTTGCCATGTCCTTCCACTGGGGTGTGACCCAGCGAGGACGAAACTACTGGCGTGCAGAAGAGCCGCCCAAGTAGCTGAGGAGTTGAACATCGCCAACCTACATATCGAGATGGATTGCAAGGAGATCGTATGCAAACTTCAATGCACGCAGAAGGATTTTTGACCGCTGGGTCCTATTGTGGAGGAGGTCAAGCATCTGCTGGCCTTGAGGGAGAGATGGAAAATATTGTGGGTTAGGCGAGATGCTAATAAAGCTGCTCACTTGTTAGCTAAGGAAGCAGTTTCAAATAAGTTATGCAAAATGTGGGTACATGTGCCCCTGGATTTTATTTTGCAGACTGTATTGGACGAGATCCCTGCGAGGGATGATTAAATAAAGGTGTGGTTGAATTTCAAAAAAGAAAAAAAAACTGGTGTGTACGTGCGGGCTGGACTTGCATGCATTGCATGAAACTTATTCTTGGCTGATCTGACTTCAGGTACCTACCCCACGAGATGGCGTGATACCAGTTGTGGTGGCACGACCAACGTCCCCCATCATGTAGGGCTGCTTCCCAGAGTTCCTTCTCGGTTCCGGATCTTCCGGGTCTACTTAGGGCATGTACAATAATGTTGACTCAGCTGTCTGTAAGCAAGTACACGTAGGACATTTGATTACGTGGTGGAAAAAGAAAGAGGAGAGAGAAACTATCCGTCTGTACAATTACCGATCGTCTAATCGCACAAAACTCGCTGCCTAGCGACGTGCATCATTCCGTTGTACGAAAGGGTGTCTGCATCGAGCAGTTTTTCCTTTCAGAATCTGTCCAACCATTCCATGATTTTAGCAGTGATACAGACAACTAAATAGATGATCCATTGTAAAAGCTGTCTGCAGTAACTAATTACAGAGACTATATCTGACATGGACAGGGGCTACAGACGGAACCTGTCTAGACTGCTGTACATGCCCTTAGGCCGACATACCATGGTCGACTATGAGAGGGGGTGGTCTGCGATGGCATAGGGTTGACTCAGGTGGCGCGGTCATGAAAACGGCGGTGGGGCGAGCGAGTGAGACTGTGAGAGAGACTGTGGTTGGAGATGTGGGGAAGGGAGAGTTCGCCCCAAAAGGCTGCAGTTGATCTGCACGTAGTGCATAGGGTTGACTCAGGTGGCGCGGTCATGAAAACGGCGGTGGGGCGAGCGAGTGAGACTGTGAGAGAGACTGTGGTTGGAGATGTGGGGAAGGGAGAGTTCGCCCCAAAAGGCTGCAGTTGATCTGCACGTACTACGTTCAGTTGGGCGGGCGGGGAGGATGGAGGAGGAGCTGATATGCGTGGCCGTCGGCCGGTCGACCACTCCCCAGGTCGCCATCGTGTTGGTTCGATCGGGCTAAGAATCCCGCACACTTCCGAAAGGGAAGGGCAACCGTACCCGTATGGTACGTAGTATCGTAACCATCGTATGTACTGTACTAGTCGACGATACAGCGACAGCCACTCCGCCACGGCGTAGGCGCGCGAGGCATGCGTGAAGCGATGATCACGTACTACGTATCCATACAGAATTTGCAAATAAACATAGATTACTGCTAGTATTTCTGTAGTGGTTGGTTTTGGCCGGAGAGGAGATGCATGGCGCGTGGGAGTTGATTTTCAGGTGCTGGCTGGGTTTTTACCACCACCTGGCGGTCAAAACTACCAGTGTCTACGGCGCGTCGCCGTGACTTATACGTACTAGTGTGCAAGTCTACTCTTGCCTTGCCGCCGTGACCCGTGAGTACGTCGGCTTGGTGCTGCCCAGCTACAGCTACAGATATGGAGACGCGGCGGAAGGGAGGGGTCGGGGCCGGCCGACGCGCCGCAGCCAGCCACCCGTAAAAAGGTTCACGTAGCAGTCAGCCGTGCAATCAATCTTGCTACTATACCGTAGGCCGTAGCCTCCAGCTCCCTAGCTCCGGTGGATTGGACTTCAGTCGTGTCACTGGATGCTGACGCGGCATGCACGCGGCAACGGCCAGCTCCATCCCTCGGTGAAATATTCGACCGATCGGCCGTTTTACCAACTGGGCCTGGTTGGAGGGAGTGTGTTGTTGCAGAGCCGAGATCGATCAACTGGCCGCGGCCGCACCAAGCAACGGGTGCGTGTGCGTGCAGTGCAGTGGGCCAGTGGCAGCAGACACACCCACCCGCGGCCAACAGTGCAGTGAATGCCCTAGCTGTTTGATTTTATTTATTTATCGTACTGGTACCCGATGCCGGATTGATCATGTTTTTTACGGGTTGGGTTTGCCACCCGTATTACTAGTATAAGGCTGGTCCAACGCCGTTAGGTGCCTCGGTGGGTTCCTCTGCTTCTACCTCCGGTACCGACTATTCTGTCTCTCCGAGTTCAGTTTGACTTTGAGCACTAGGACTAGGAGTTTCTACATAGGAGTAGTACTATTAGCACAGTACAAGTAAAAGATCGTCCTGGTACTTACGTGTTAATGGTAGAGCTGTACAAGGAGATATTCGCCAGTACCAGCACGGCGGCACGTAGTAGTATATGCTCTCCTCTTGCACCCACTTCAACTAGCACAAAGAAGAGTTCAGTCTGTACACCCGTACTGGGAGCACGATCGGCGGGCGATCTCGTAACGTACCGGCCGGTAGCAGCTCTAGCCAGCAACTCGTGCATGTCAAACGGCGGAGCAGCTAGGGCCTTTGCTTGTTGACCAAGCGACGGAGATTGAGTGGGTTTCTGGCGCGCGAGTCCACCCTGTGCGCAATGTTTCTCTTTCTCTCTCTGCAGATGCCGAGGCGGGGTCGAGCCATCCATGGCATGGATCCAGAAGCAGTTGCATGGATCAAATCATTCGTTCCGGCGGAGCGGACGTGACCTGACCTAACCTAAACCTAAACCTAACAAAAGCATAACCAGCAGCATATGGAACATTCCCTCTCTGTCTGCATCCATCACGTGACCGCAAATCATTCGTTCACTCTATAGTTTAAAGCCGCCAGCACTCATTCCTTTCTTTGCATTGCAGGGGAAAAGGAGAAAAACAAAGACAAATGCTTGCAACGCAAAGGCTGCAACCTGTATTCCAAGGAAATCCATTACATTAAAGGTCTTGATCGTCCGTCCCTTCTGGCCGGCTGGCCGGCCGGCGCTTAAATACGTCGTTGAATTAGAATTACTACTACTGTCCAGGCCTGCTGGACTGATCGGTTGGTTAAAATCAAAGACGACTCACTGACTGACTGACAGCGAATGCAGCGTCAATTTGTCGAGTTTCCAAAAGGAAAGGATCGCAAGACTTTTGTTTTAGTCCTGACGTAACCTCCGTATACACGACCGAGGTTGATTAGATTAGTATAGGCTGGTGGGCTGGAAGAATCCGTGGATTGACGACCGACCGAGTGGAGCAAGAATGAGATCCCGACCGGCGACGACGGGGACGTCGCCGATTCTGCTTCTTCGGGCCCGCCCGCCCACCGGGGAGCAACTATCAGCGACCCAGCGGTTCTAGCTAGCCAAACAATACTTATAACCTATTCTCCGGCTTTGAATTTCCAAGCCATTTCATTTCTCTCGTTTTCCCCAAGCACAAACTCCCTGCAACTTGACTCGATCGATGAACCTCTACCGAGCAACCGTCCAAAGTATCTACCCCACCCATCCTGATAAGATGCACATCTACCACCGCCAGAAAGCATGGATCCATTCCCTACCCCCAAAAGGGAAAAGAGAGAATCTCTGAAATGAAACAAGAAATCACGAGCTACACTGACGGCCTGTCGCCTCACACTCGTACTTACAGAAACAAAACAAAATACTGCAGCAGCTACTGCTGCTGAACATGGTCGACCCCGGCCCTGCTGACACAAATCCTTTCACGCGCCGGGTGTATCAGGCTTGCAACTACCAGCCAGTCACCTGGTCCACTATGCACAAGCGCCATCAATCAGTCTGATCAGCCTGTGACTCCATGCATAGCCAAACATGCTACCAGTACCAGTACGAAAACCCCATTTTTTTTCTAGAGATACGAAAACCCCACTTGAGATAAATACATTTAGAGCATCTACAGCCAGGCGCTTTAAACCGGCCTCAAACATCCAGGCGACCCGCCCGGTCACTGATCGGCTACGTTGCACCGATACGTCCAAAACCTGTGTATCCCCGTCCTGTACGTCGCCGATACGCCGATACGGCTGATACGGCCGCGATACGCGTATCGCCGAAGTATCTCTTTTTCGATTTAAAAAAAAAGAAAAAAAAGGCCGATACGCGCTGTACAGAGTCCACGACACGGCTGGGATACGCCAGCCCAGTAGAAAGCCCAGTACTAACCCTAACCTATGCCCTGCCCGCATCACTCTGTTCGCACGCGCACGACAGGGGAGAGGAGGGCAAGCTGGCCGCCGCCGGCGGCGGCTGGAGTCGCTCGCCGCTGGAATCGTCGCCTCCGGCGGCTCTGCCCTGTTGACTCCCCTCGCCGCCGGCTGGAACAAGCTAGCCGCCGCTTGCCTCTTGTACCAAGCAAGTAGATCCGCCGGCTGGAATCAGTGCTTGCCTGCTTTAGTTGATCCATCATTCAACTTTTTGTCTTCATAAATCATTAGTGGTTGCTACTTGCTACTTGCTCCTACCCGTTAGTTGTTACGAATGGGGCTATGTTTGGGCGTCTGCAGGGACAAGGAGTGGTTGCTAGTTGCTAGTACTTGTAGATTACTTGATCTGTTTTGCATACACCATGAGGAGTTGAGGACCTGGATGATCATTCAAAACTAGAAAAGAAACGAGGCATGGAGGCAATGAGTCAACCAATGGGGTGGTATTTTGATCTCATCTCAGAAATTTTATTATGTTTGTTTTTATTACATGTCATTTTATTAATTATTTATATATACTCGCCGTATCGTGTGTTGTTGTTTCTAGAAATTGCCGTATCCCGTGTCGCCGTACTCGTATCGTCGTATCGGTGTCGCCGTATCGGTGCAACGTAGCTGATCGGTCATGATTTTTCGATCCAGACGGTTCCTTAAATAAGCGTCAAACGCTCGGGCTAACCGACACCCCTCGTATCCAACTCAAATATGGGGGCGCCGGGGCACACCCACCATGTCGGATTGACAGCGAGGTGTCACGCGGAAACGCCCAAAACCCGGCAATCCGAAGGTCGTCTCTTTCGTCGGGTAGGTGGCGCGCTGCAGCGGGCTGCGTAGTGGCTAGGCCGGCTATTTAAGTCGACCGGCGGCACTGAAACCCTACCATCCACATTTTCCTCCGCCCGTCCACCGCCGCAGCCACTTTCTACTCCACCCGTCCGCATAGTAGCCATGCCCCATGCCGTCGGGTGAGGAGCGAGCCATTTCTGACGCTGGAGCACCGGCTTGAGCTCCTTGAGCATATCTGGGTAAGGCACGAAGCCTGGATCACCGCGGGGCTATCTCTGGATGCAGCGGATCCGGAGGAGGAGGACGACGACGACGAGGAGGAGGAGGAGGATGAGCCGAAGGAGAAGGATGTGGGGGACGCTGGCAACGCGGATCTGCAGGCCATCCTCAATTCCCTCCGAT
The DNA here is from genome assembly GCF_002162155.2 of Triticum dicoccoides. Taxonomy (NCBI): domain Eukaryota; kingdom Viridiplantae; phylum Streptophyta; class Magnoliopsida; order Poales; family Poaceae; genus Triticum; species Triticum dicoccoides. The sequence goes on along the minus strand of NC_041388.1, from coordinate 555,681,487 downwards.
CGGAGTCAGCAGCGGAGGCCAAACGCCATCGCAGGCAGGAGATGGAGGTGCAGCAGGCCACGGAGGAGGCAGAGATGCTCGTCTACATGGATGAGATCAGGAGCAGTGCCGAATCCATGTATAGGCTGTGTAGTCAAATGACTACACAGCTTTGTGGAAAAAGTATCATATATAAGTACAATTCATGCAAAAATAATACAAAATTTGTAGAAATACATATGTCTTGACTATACAAGATTGAGTTGACTACACATGATTAAAATACTGGCACCACCACTGATCAGTAGGAGGATGAGCCGGAGCCCTCCTACCTGTCCGTCCAGCCGGCGCCCAACACCATCGTCGTGGACAACTTCGACGACAAAGAGTAGTTATGGCAGTTCGTAGTATGTAGTATGTAGGTTTTTCTTTTGCATGCTTTGTATGGATCTAGTGGTTGAAAATATGAAAGAATCGGATGCAGAGTGATTAATTTGAGAGGTGACCGATTATTGTCCGCGGACGCGTCGGATCGCATCCTCGGTAGTTTGAGGAGCGGGATTTACAAAGTCCGGTTGTAGATGCTCTTAGATGGCAAATTTAATCTGCAAGTATTGTCATGACCTTTGCACATGTAGAACAGGCCAGCACAAGGGAGAAGTGGATTATTGTCCTTTTTTGGGCTGTGTAACATGCACACTTTCCCACCCATCACACCACACCGGGATGAATATAATGCAATCACTCACTCACCTGCATGGACAGGTGCATTTGTGATAGATGATTCAATGGCGAAGGACAGGAGTAGTACATCTGTGACGTAGTCCAGATTGATTCTTCCGGGTAATTTCGCGCCAAAAGAAGGCGGACCCTGGCCGTGGGATCACGCTCCGACGGCCTGGATCGATCATACGGACTCTTCTTCGCCAGCTCCACATAAGGTGGCCTCTGCTTTACCGCTGCGGATACACGGTTACGAGGCGGCTTTGTAGCGAGCCGCGTGATGGCTCGAACACTTGATTGTTACGGTCGCGCCTGTAACAGTGCAACTACTTCGGCATAAAATCTTGGAGAGTATTTGGTGTCCTGGGCACATGCATGGCTGATGGCTTCTCGCTCACCAAGCCAATACGTACGTTTCTCTTTTGGTTTGCCTTTACTGT
>NC_041388.1:555674053-555679739 GCF_002162155.2 Triticum dicoccoides | reverse complement strand
ATGTGGTCCTGCCTGAAATAAACAAGATAAGAAGAAACTATTTTTTTAGTTAAAAGAAACTATTTCTAGTACTCTCTTGGTTCGTAAATATAAGTCTTTCTAGAGATTTTAATATGAACTACATACGGATATATACAGACATAGTTTAGAGTGTAGATTCACTCATTTTGCTCGAAAATTCTATACTTACGAAAGAAACATACGAAAATCAACCTAAGTGCGGACGTGACTTGCTCTCATCAATCTCTCCCCCCTGATTTTCAGGGCGGGCCTCCCTCCCCTCTAATCATAATTTGCCAAGTAATCCAGTACGTAACTTTACGTACCTATTTTACGTAGATGTAGCAAATCTTCATTTTGCTCCGTATGTAGTCTATATTGGAATCTATAGAAAGACTTATATTTAGGAACAGAGGGAGTAGTACATTTTTGCCTCGTGATTCTGCAATGATGCATGTAGCATGATGCATTACTCGTGCTTTTTGTCAAGTTGCTTATGATCTTCACTGGAAACAAAACCAATGTCATTACGACAGGAAAGCTTTTCTGGTGGATCTGGTGGGACTACCTCAATTAGCACCGTCAAAAGTAGGAGCAAACAAGAGGGTAATGGCACCTTGCATACCATATTAACAGTAGCGTTTCAGGCACCTTGCTGTTGGCAGTGGCATCGAATGGAGTACTCTATCAGATGCATCCCCAGTAGGTGAAGGAAAGCATGCCTTTAGAGAAACATCACCACGTAGTAGTACTAAAGCAAACATACCTGAGAACAACTTCTCAGGGAAGAAAGAAAGTTTAACTGAAACATCGCGGTGCTCCGTTGTGAACAGAACAGCCAACCTAGCTAGATTGCTTAAAAATGAGGGACCTTTGCACTAATGCGAAGTGACAGGGTAGGGCGCCGTGATCTTACGTTTATGTCCGGGACCGGGAGTAGCTAAGCTAAGCTGGCTCGCTGGCCATGTTGATGGATGGAGGAGACACACACGGGATGAAAATCAAATCTATGCATGGCTTCCTTTCTAGTACCCTTTCCTTTCTCTTTCTGGTTGGCAATGCAACAAGAGAGAAACGACGCCATGTTTTTTTTCCGATTTCTGCTAACCGGTGGTTCATCTGCTCTGTCTACTTGGCCTAGAAAACTCGACAAGCTGCTGGCTTATAATGCACAACTTCAGGTCCATTTATCCCCTTTTGGATGGAATGAGAGTGGCTGCGGGATTATAATGCATGCACTACTTTATTAGGAACTAGGCCATTTTATCCTCTTTTTGATGGTTGGAAAGAAGGGTTTCTGGTATACTTTTTGACAAGCCCGCCTTTCGTCAACGAGACAAAACAGGTTGGTGATTAGTTTTCTACTATCTGCTGGTGTGTGTGTGCTCTAACGTTGGGACGTGAGTTGGATGTCGTTGACATGGCATCAGTGACAGGGACACGTAATCGAACGTCAAGTGGTCGTAGAAAAATATATACCAATAAGTGTGACATATGGAAAAAGGTTTATGAGTTAGCTAGATTTTTCATTTGTTGATGATGATGCTCTACGCACCACGTACTGCCTGTCACTACTCTCGTGAGAGAATATACCAGACGACGTGTGCACAACGCGTTGCCAAGATAGGGAAAGGAAAGCACAGATCTCTGGCTACGACAAGAGGAATTTCCATAGAAATCTAAATTGTTTGAACGAATGGAACGTTGTCCCTTGCGGATCTATCTATCCGCTGGCCATCTAGCAGATAGCTGCGAGCAGATCGGTCGGTGCATGCGCTTTTTGCCCGTGACCGGCGACCCTGGCGTCTAACCACTCCCATTATCAGTTGTCGAAAGCTTATTTATTCACGAAGTGGTAATGAAACGATGCTGCTCTACTTGTTGCAGCAGAAGCAGGCAGTTCCGGTGTGGTTGAGCGAGAGCGAGGTTTCTTCTTTCGTGTTGCGGTACGTGCTCCTGATCCAGTCGGACCGTGCACACGGTTTGCATGCATGCATGCATGCAGCTCCTGCCAGCATTTCGCAGAGTGTGCTGGCTCATGTAGTCGCAGGTGCATGCATGCACAGTACTGCCTGAAGGCAAGTCACCGTATCTCTGTCAATCAGCTTGCCCGGTGGCGCTTCACGTGGTGGGTGTACTACTTGCCGCCGGGCCGCGGGAGCACGCGCGTGTGCACGCCCGACGGAGCTGACGAGCCGCCACCGAGGAGGATGGAGCAACGTGGCACAGTGGGTTCTGTCGCCGGCGAGCGCGCACAAGACAAGCGGGTCGCTCCAAACGCCAAAAGCAGAGGCCAGCGCCAATGTTCAGTTGTTCACATGGCCGTCATGGTTTGTTTGCCGATGCCCAGAGGCCGCATGCACTATTTATTACTCGGATCTTGCGGGTCTACTTAGGCCGACACACCGGTGGTCGACTATGAGAGGGGGTGGTCTGCGATGGCACGGGGTTGACTCAGGTGGCGCGGTCATGAAAACGGCGGTGGGGCGAGCGAGTGCGAGAGACGGTGGTTGGAGATGTGGGGGAAGAGAGAGTTCGCCACTTGCGCAAGCGGGTGGGAGGCAGCGAGGTAGGGAGGAAATGGATAGGTGGATGCGGACCAGAGTGGAAAGGCAGCAAAGGGAATTGTGGCGATGTCCTTGGTCCGAGAAGTGGATGCAAAAGGGGCGAGTAGGTGAGGAAATTAATAGGCGCTGGGAGAAGACTGGATTGTTCGATAGATAACCTATGTGCAATGTCTCGAGGATCGATTACCTGGTCAAAGTGTGTGTGTGTGTGTGTGTGTGTGTGTGAGAGAGAGAGAGAGAGAGAGAGAGAGAGAGAGAGAGAGAGAGAGAGATGGCGAGGGGATTAGTAGGCGGGTGGGAAATAAACAGTTTGACAAATAACCAATGCCCAACGACTTGATGGTGTTCTTCGATGGGAGTGAGAACCAGATTATAGGTTTTAGCATTGTTCAATGCTATTGCTCACACGATGGAGAAATGAATGCCAATATCCAAGTTGTTTATAAGAACGGTCCGATCAATCATCAAGATTCGTCCAAAAAATCAGTAATCAAGATCTGTCCAAGTTTGAAACACGATGAAATGTCGATTCTATGGCTATGAGATCTCGATCAAGGAAATGACTACTTTTAAGTCGAGGGAACCGTGGTCTTCTCCACATTTCAATATTTTGCTTCCTCAAACTAAAATTCTTTGAGTTCTTCTCCTATTGAATAGAGTGAATGTATTCAAACACATAAGTACATTATCAAGATCATTCTTCCTCGCACAAAAGCGGGAAATGATATCCTCTAGTGTAGGCCTCAACCAATTTACCAGACATTTTCCACCACCCTGTACTATAACACATTGCACAAACTAATTGGCCTGAAATCAAAGAGTTTTATCGGTTTATCAAATTTGTAGGATCAGAAGAATAACAACGTTGTTAAATCCCTTTGGCGTTAACCCTGTCCGGAAAGACTCTTTAACACCGGCGATAACTTGGTCTTTCATAACCCCCCTCCCCCCCAAGTTTCTCTGAAACATGCAAGCCGGGAAGCTAGCCGATCCCGGTGCTTTAAGGGGGGTAATCGGAACAGTGCATCGGCGATTTCTTTGTCAGAAACTCTGCACATACGCCCTCAGTCATGAGATCAGTAACACATGTATTAACAACGTCAACCGTTGAACATATTTTGAAAGTTGCATGTGGCCATGGCAGCCGTAGTGCCATTGATTTAGTTTATCCTTGTTATGCGCGTAAACTTCCACACCACATAACAAAAATCAAGGGGCCCTTCACACACATTACTTACATTTAATTTCTTTTGAACACTTTGGATCCACACACATAACAAAGATCAAGGGGCCCTCCACGTACCAGTCAGCGCTGCAATCAATCATGCTGTTCCGTAGCCTCCAGACTCCCTAGCTCCGGTGGATTGGATTTCAGTTGAACTAGTGGATGCTGACGCGGCATGCACGCGGCAACGGCCAGCTCGCTCGGTGAAATGCACGCAGGGTACAGTAGTGATCGATCGAACGACCATCTTACTTTTACTACTAGGAGGCAGGAGGGAGAGGAGAGAGAGGCGAGCGATGAACTAACCAACGGCCAGCTCAGTGCGTGTGTGTGCAGTGGCAGCAGACACACCCACACGCGGGCAACAGTGCAGTCAATGCCGTATCTGTTTGTTTATTTACTACTCGTATTATTATCGCATAATACTGGTGCCTCTTCAGGGTGCGGGGTTGATCATTTTTTATGGGTTGGGTTTGCCACCCGTATTACTAGTATAAGACCGGTCCAACGCCCGTCGGTGGGGTACTTGGCTTCTTTATCCGGTGCTGACTATTCCTTTCCAGAGAGTATCTGCAGCCGGACTTTGACAAATTCGACACCTCAAACACTTACAGACTCATCGCGCGCATTGATCATGACCCCTTAAATAACTCTCTCTGCATCCAAACAGTTCATACATGTAATTTTAAAACCATTCAAAGAAAGGATCTATGATCAAACTAATCCTTGACTACGCTACCCGTTGTTGTAGGAGATGTCCACTATCTCCGTTCCAAGCTTCAAGTACATGGGGGGCAAACACAACTCCGGCTCCTGCTTTGCTTCCATCTCCGCTTCCACCTCGTCGAACAACACGTCCGTCTCCGCCTGCTCTGTCCGAAGGAAGCGCCGAATAGGCTCCACGTACGCCTCATCCTGGATGGAATCCAGGTTGGCTTCCTGCTCTGCCATCTCCGTCGCTTGGGCGATGGCGAACTCTGGCATGGCCTCTTCCATGGCGAAGCCCGCAACCGGCACCGGCTCCTCCTCCATGGTGAAGCCCGAAACCGGCGCCGGCTCTTCCTTCAGCTCCACCGCATCCACGGCCTCCGGATCCGCCCCTTCCATGGGCTCTAGCTGCCACTCCCCTCCACCTCCACCTCCTCCTCTGGGTCTGGCGAATCCGGAGGCAGGCCCGCCGTGATCCGGGCCGCACGCCTTGCCAGAATCTCCTCCTCGATGTGGAACGACGCTTTGGCGTTAGCATAGCATAGGTGGTCTTCTTCTGCCGGGCCATATCGGATGGCGAGGGAAGAGGAAGGTGGGGACAAAGAGAGATGTGGTCGGGCTGACTGCGCGGAGAGGAATGAATAGGTTGTACTATGGCCGGGGACGCCGACCGGCTAAAATAGCCATACTTTGGCCTTGGGCTGCGAGCAAGAGCGGCGCCACGCGGTGTTCACATCCCTACAAGAGGAGGAGATGTTCGTCAGACTGTTGGGTTTCCAGGCATTTTTGTGTGAGTCTTGTTCGTCAGTCCGATGTGACGGAGGCGCCCGAGCCTTCCCATATCCACCCCTTATTTGGGTTGAATTTGAGGGGTGCCGATCAGTCCAAACATTTGAGGCCCGTTTGAGGCACCTGTCTGGGTCAGTTTTTTTTAAGACCAGTCCGCCCGTCTGTAGATGCTCTAAGAGTTCAGTTCGAGCTGGAGCAGGAGTAAAGATACCGGTAAATCGTAGTAGTCGCACGTGTTAATAATTTCACAAAGGAGTTACCATGCTGCATGCATGTACCAGCATGTAGGTACTCCCTCTATCCCATAATACAAGATGTTTTTGATTAGTATCAAAAATCGTCTTACATTACGGGATGGAGGAAGTACTATATACACGCCTCCTGTCAAAGGGGGGGG
>NC_041388.1:555644019-555673915 GCF_002162155.2 Triticum dicoccoides | reverse complement strand
CCAAGACAATGTAGGACGAGGCAAAATACACAAGGGGGAGACAAAAATACACAAGGAGAACGACAAATTTTGTTGTTCTAATTTGCAAATATTTTTTTGTTAATTCATTTTCAAAATATATAGACTTAGGCTGACATTTTACCAACGTAGCACCCTACAAAAATCAATTGTTGTTGGATTAAATATGACGAAATGTCTATACACATTGATAATTGTTTGCTCATTGCTATCTAATTATGCATTTTGCAGCTAAAAAAAATTATGCATTTTGCTTGCATGCTATCTATGTGATATGTCTATGTTATCAGCACTTTATTAATAACAATAGCACATATTTTGCTATACTGATTGTCAATTTCTATATTATTTTTCTAGAAAAATCCTATATATTCTCAATGTTCGGCCGCCTTGTGTATAATTCCTAGCTCCGCCGTTGCCTCCTGTACCAATACTTATTTCTACTTCCACGCGCTTCATCAACTGGCACAAAGAGTTCAGTCTGTACACCCGTACTGAGAGGGAGCACCATCTTGTAAAGTACCGGTCGGTAGCCGCCGGCAGCGCAAGCCAGCAACTCCTGCTTCTGCTCGGACCAAACAACGGCACACTGACATGCACGCCTTGCTAGTTGGCCAAGGGAGGGAAATGGAGTGGGCTTCTGGCCTGCATGCCCCCGCCCAGTTCCTGCATTGCGTGGATCAAATCATCCCGGCGGACGTGACCTGACCTGACCTAATCTAACCTAAACCTATATTTATACATAACCAACAGCAGGGATGGGACATTCTCTCCGTCTGTCTGCGTCCATCACGTGACCACAACCAAATCATTCATTCCACTGCGCGCCCGGGTGGAATACTACACTAAAATAGCATAGTTTAAAGCCGCCGGCACTCATTCCCTTCCTTTCTTTTTGCGTTGCAGAGAAAAAGGAGCAAAACAAATGCAAACGCAAAAGGCTAGCTGCAACCAGCAATCGAAACAAGAAATCCATTAAAGATCGAGCCCCGCCGATTCGCCTCCATCGTCCGCAATTTCACCCGCTGGCCAGCCCTGCTGTAGCTTGAGATGGATCAGTCGGCTGGTTAAATCGGAGACTGACTTACAGCGGATGAAGGGTCAGTTTGTCAAACTTCTGTTTTAGTTCGGACCTTAATTGCTATGATCAGTAGACTGGTGGGCGGGAAGAATCTGTTGATTGACGACCGACCGACCGACCGGCGAGTGGAGGAAGAATGAGATCCCGACGGGCGACGGGGACGTCGCGGATTCGTCTGCCGGGGACGAAGAATCAGCGAGCCAGCCAACACTGCTTATCCGCCTTTGAATTTCCTATCCATTTCATTTCTTCCATCCAGATCCAGTAGAGCACGTCCAACAGAAGAAAGTCGACCTTCGAGGACGTACGCGCCATTCCCTCAGCGGTAATCCGTCGTTTAGATCACAAATGCTGGCTGATCCGTCGGTCAGAGGAACCACATGCATGCGTGCGCATGATTCTTTGCTCTGATCCGTTCCACAGTGTCTAGGGACAATTTTGAACGCGCAATGACACGTTAGGCTAGTCATAATGAGAGTAACTTAGCTAGTAATATAGCACACTTTAAGAAATTCTGCTTGTGTGATAAATAATTAATAAGAGGTGATAACATAATACTCCCTCCGTCCGGTAAAGAATGTACACATTAGGCTAGTCATAGTGGGAATAACTTAGCTAGTAACATAACGCATTTCAAGAAAATTCAGCTTATGTGGCAAGTAATTAATAAGAGGTGGTAACATAATACTTCCTCCGTCCGGTAAAGAGTGTACGTTTGGTTTCAAAATTTGTCCATAAAAGAGTGTACTTCTATCTTTTCAATGCACTTTAAAGTAGAAAAAATATTTCTCTTTCATCACACGGTAATCAAGACCAATGACAATCTACACGTGGTCTTCTTAATTTTTACATGCACTTACTCATTGGGGGGTGATTAATTAAAGAGGAGAGAGATGGTGGCTTGCACTTTTTCAATGCATTTTTTACTTGACTGCATAATTTGTCCTAAAATCTCTAGATGTATACTCTTCACCGGATGGAGAAAGTATGTTACTGTAACATAGCGTTTTTCAAGACAAAATAAGTCTACGAGCTAATAAATAAAGCCATCTACGATACTACTATTATATTATTTTGCATTATGAAGGTAGTAACTTAGACTAATGTCATATGCATGACACTAGTCTAAATTACTCCCTACTATGACCAGCCTTAGCCTCGCCTCAAATTCAAGGAATCGCTTGTCTAGCTACCACGATTTCCGGATCGGATCAGAGCCAGTTTAAAGACGGACACAACACCACACGGAGGCAATCATGAACGCATGTCAGAGCATCTACAGCCGGCCTCTCAAAGCCGCCTCATACGCTCGGGCGGGCTGCCCGGTCCGTGCCCTGTCACGTTTTTCCGATCTGGACAGACGCATCAAACGGGCCTCAAACGTTTGGAATAACTGGCACCCCATATTCATCCTAAATATGAGACGGATATGGGATAGCCCGGGCATGCCCGGACTGACCAGCACCTCCATATCCTGTCTAAATATGAGGCGGATATAGGGTAGCCCAGGCACGCCCGGACGCGTTCGCCGGACAAGCTCGGCCCACCAATGACCCCACGGATGTCCCACAAAAAAATCCATTGGCCTCGTCGGTCTGAAACCTTAACTCACTCACTCTCCTATCTCGCTGCGTATTCTCGTCTCCCTCACCGATTCCGATCAAATCCGCCACAATGTCGAGTTCCAACAGCCGCTCCGACGACGAAATCGATCCGGAGTATGAGCTTGCCTTCCGCATCGCCTTGCATCGGTTGAAGGTGGACATCGGAGGCGGCTACGAATATGCAGCCTTGCCGCAGCCACTGCTTCCCCCGTCGGTGCATCCCGGACGCTGGTGCTGGCCCCTCCCGGCCCATGGGCAGCTCCGATAGGCGGCCAACACAATCAGCGCCTCCCCACGCCGTCCCCTCGCCCCGCCGGCTGCTGCTCCCCTCGTGGGCAGCACTGGGTGCTTGTGCTCGTTCTGCCCGTCCAGCCGCACATGCCAGAGTGGGAGGAGCGCGCCGCCCGCCACAAGAGGTAGCGGGCAAGGGAGGGGGAAGTCGTGGAGAGCTCTGTCCAACGCCTGCGTGGGTTACCGGCGGAGCCCAACGAGGACCAGCGGCTCCTTGTGTGGGTCTACCGTCGGTCGCTTACGACGACGGAGACGAACGCTCGGCGGCTCCGCAGGAAGAATGCTAAGGCTCTTCGGCTTGCCATCGAACAGTCTGAGCGGGAGGCGTTGGAGAAGGCGCAGGAGGCGGCTCGGATGGCCTAGCTCAGGCGCCAGCAGGACCGGGCCATCCAGCGCCTCAAGGGCCTCTTCATCGTCGACTCCTCCTCCTCCAACGACGACGGCTCCTCCTCCTACGAATCTGACGATTCTCCACAAGCCGGCGATGGGTATAGCTACGCCGGTGACCAGAAGGGGAAAGGACCGGCCCGGGAGTGGTAAAGTTGATTTTAATTTCAAGTTTTAGATGTAGTATAAAGTTGTCAGTTGTTTGTGTGAACTTTGATGAATCTTTGGGTGAATTATTGTGTAATTTTTATGTCGGGAACTGATCTACATACTTTCATCGATGTTGCATGATATAGTATGGATATAGGGGTTTGGATATGAGAGACACGGATGTGAACGACGCAATTTTTGAGGAGTGCCAGGTGACTGTCCACGGACGCGTCTGCGGAGGTTTGAGGGTCCGAATTTGTCAAGTCCGGCTGTAGATGATCTCAGCCTCTAGTTACTGTATTGGAGAGTCACCTCGCTAGTCGCTTTGCTGGCTGCATTCGGTACTACACTGGAGTATTTTTCTGCATTTTAGTATTATTACTGATCTGCTGATCTATGATTCAGCACACTCGCTGCACGTGAACCGCGTTAAATACGCACGTCAACCGCGTTAGCAACTTCGTACTCTTGAAATTGGAACCATTGTAAACTGCTACCATGTGGCTGGAGCGAGTCTCATTATTTTTCAGGAAAAATCTACTAGTATATGAAGAACCAGCTAGGCAGCAACTGGCTAGCCAGAGGTTTTCTCCTTGTCTGGATCATTATTCTCTATCGTTTTCGCCAAGCAAATCCCCTGCACGGCATCCTCTGACTCGAACGATGAACCTCTACTGAGCAACCGTCCAAAGTATCCATCCATCCATCCTGATAACAGTGATAAAAGAGGTAATCTCTAAAATGAAACCAGAAAGAAGGAGCTACACTGACGACGACCGATCTCGTCTCACAGTCGTACGTACACGAGCTAGAGCTACTGCTGCCGAACATTGTCGACCCCGGCCCTGCGTACGTGTCGCTCGGCTCCATGCACTGACAAGACATAAATCCTTTCACGCACCCAGTCTACCAGCCAGACACCGGGCCAGTATGCATGCACAAGCTGCATTAATCAGTACTTGTCAGCCTGTGACTCCATGCATAGCAAAAATGCCACTTCCCCGGCTCCATGGAGTGACATAGATTACTATAGGTGCATTTGACTTCCCCGGCTCCATGGAGCGAGAGGCCCCCTTCTTCTCACTTGTGTGACCTGGTCCAGATCGAAAGATTCTTCCGAGTAATTTCGCGCCAAAACAGGACGGATACAGGCCGTGGGATCACGCCCCAACGGCGTCGATCGAGTACGCGGGCTCTTCTTCACCAGCTCCACACAGGGCGCCCTTTGCTTTGCCGCTGCTTTGCTTTGTTTCGAGCCGCGTGATGGCTCGCACCCTTTTTTGACTCCACGTAATCTTCCAAAATGTATGTACACGGCTACGCGCCGCTTTACAGTAGAAGACAGTCTATTAGTAGTACAAATGTTGCAAAGGTATTTGGTGTCCACGCCACGGCACATGCATGGTCGAACAACTTTCTCTTTTAGTTTGATTTTACTGTACCAGGAATGAAAGGAGGGGCATAACTCTTGGGTAGTTGCACCACGTAGCGCGTGGTCCTGAGCGAATAAACAAAATTTAGAAAAAATCATTTCTAGTACATTTTAGCATCGTGATGATGCGCTGATCCATATAGTATGATGGAATAATCATGCATTTGCTACGCTGCTGAGGATCTCCACTCGAAACAAAACCAATGTCCGAAAAGTTTTCTGGTGGATCTGGTGGGACTACCTCAATTACCACCTTAGAAAGGACACTAATTAACAAGAGGGAAAATGCCACATTGTATACTGTGTGCGCAGCAGCATTTCAGTCATCTTGCTGCTGGCCGGGGCATCAGACGCAAGTCGGCCCAGCAGGAGAGGGAAAGCATGCATTTTCTGAGTCATCACTACTAATAAACATACTTGAGATCTCTTGATTAAATGCCTATCCTAGAGTGTAAAAAGACCGCATGATGCAATAGTCATTTTTTTTAGAAAAGGTGGATGACCCCCGGCCTCTGCATCTAGGAGATGCATACGGCCAGTTTATTGATTATTCTCGAGGACCTTACAAAGTATTACAACAATATGCCTGAATCCGCCATCTTGGCAACATATGGCACTACTCCTATCCATATGATGAAGAGGTGCTACCTGGACCAAATATCCGAACCACTCACCTAAGCCTATCATCAAAAGCCAAAAGCCCCAGCCGAGCCACATACCGGGCCTGGGGCATATACTGGTCTGACGCACTCACATGTGTCGTCGCCGCCATCTTCCACAGGTCCGTCTTTAGAGCAGCTATTGAGGCTTCTACCTTGTCAGGCCACTCTGCCATCGACGCCACCATGACGCCAGACAACTGCCTCCAGCTGTGCGAGTCCATCACCGCGCATCGGGCGCTGAGTCTCCACTGCACCACGCCGTCGAGATCCGCCGTCATCAATGTGTAGGATGAAGCACCGCTCCACCAAAAAAGACGCCCACTGGTCCCTCGATCCTCAGCTGCTGTCACCGACCCCATACTGAGCCCGCCACCACACTGCCCTCAAGGCGACGCCTTCAAGAAGGTCACGGCGCCAAGGACGCCGCCGCCGCCCATCGGAGTTAGGTTTTCACCCGAGAAGCAAGGTGGTGGGATGTGGAAGGGCAGACCTCGACCGACATCTCCATGAAGAAATCGGCGCCCGCGGACGTCGTCGTCGTCGCGGCCGGCTGGAGCCGACCAGGGGTTTCCCCCAATCTGGATCCCGACCACCAGAATCACCCGCAACCCAGAGGCAGGCCAGACGCCTGCACAGCCAGGGACCGTCGAGGGTGAAATGCACCGAGCAGGGGAAGATGGCCAGCAGCCAGATCTGACGCCGCCAACCACCAGGGCAGCCACGCGAGCAGGGGCGGATCCAGAACAAAAATGTCCCGGTGTCCACGTGCACATCATATATACAAGGATGGACACCAAGCAATAATATATATAAAATAACACACCCGATAACACAAATTATATGGCAAAGATATTTCTTATCAAAATAAATAAACTGGTTCACTTCCACTTGAATATGGTGGAGCTGGAGGATCATCCGGTTCATGTGATGGGCTAGCTATATCATCATTTTTTAAAGAAGGTTTTTCATAAATTCTCATATGATTAATTATGATTGTGTTAGCAAAATATCTGAGTTACATTTTTTGTGTTTGCATATGCAAGAATAGAAACAATAAACAAAACGTATTGATTGAATGATACGATTAGGGAGCTAAAAAATAAACAAAACGTATTGATTGAATGATACGATTAGGGAGCTAAAAAATAAACAAAACGTATTGATTGAATGATATGAATCACAGCGAATTTTTCCCAAGTGTGATAGCTTTAAATTTTATGACCCTAGCCATACAATTAGAAAAACAGAAATTGAAGAAATTGAAATTTCTACGCACAGTTGATATTTCAGATTTGAGAGAGATATGCAATTACCAAGTGCTGAGTTGAGAGTTGAGACATGCCTCAAATTTCCAACAATCCCTGAGCGGACGAGGATAGAGGCGGCCGGCTAGCGATGCTTGAACAATGGCGACTGGGCGGACCGGCGGCTGGCCACGCGACGGAGAAGGGGAAGGGGCGAGCATGGGCGATGCTGCCAGGGTGAGGCGCAGAAGCCGAGCGGACAAGCACGACAGGCGCATGTATAGGTAAGGTACAGCCGTGGGGATCGATTAACCAAGATCGGTAGCTTTTTCTTAACATGCGCACGTACAGGGACCAGGATCGATTAATCGATCGATCAGGAGTGGACATTTACATAGATGGGCTGCACTGTCTCGCTTTATGTATCACTGTGCTGGCCGGTGTCCAGGTTCAAAAGTTACTGGTGTCCAGCCCAAAAATCTGGACATCGTATAAGGTAAACACGTATTTTACCTGGTGCCAGTGACACCCGACGACATAATGTGGCTCCGCCCCTGCACGCGAGGTCCCAGCCCACTGAAAATCCGCCGGCCACCCGACCAGATCGCCGGCACCGCGCCTACCCCACTGCTCACCGCAGGTGACAAGGGGCCTCGCCGGGGGCCGCCGCCCAGATCCAAGACCCTCCGATGTGAACCAGAGCAGCGCATGCCCCGCCGCCGCAGTCCCCGGCGGCGCCATGGGCCTTGCCCGGCGGCAGCCTCGTGCGGCGGCCAGTGGGAGAGGGGAGGGAGAGGGGCTACTCCGGCGAGGGGGGAGTTGCCCCCGAGACGCCCACTACGGGCGGTTGTTTAGTTGTTTAGTTGCTGATGATCGATCTGCACGGGAAACAAACCATAATTTTATCTTTCAATTACACACCAAAAAGTTTTCTGGTGGATCTGGTGGGACTACCTCAATTTGCACCTTCAAAAAGAAGACAAATTAACAAGAGTGTAGTGCCACATTTTATACCGTATTAACAGTAGCGTCTCAGGGATCTAGCTGTTGGCCGGGGCATCAAATGGAGTACACTATCAGATGCAACCCCAGTAGGTGAGGGAAAGCATGCATGCATTTCCTTAAACATCGCATTGCTTCGCTATGAACAGAAGAGGTCAAGCTACCTAGATTGCTAAAAACTGAGGGAAAGATACACATCATCAAAAGAGGAGGTCGTGTACATCTTGTCCACACACGGATTGTCGATTGCGAGACCTTTGCACTAATGGGAAGTGACAGGTTAGGGCGCCCTGATCATGCGTTTATGTCCGGGACCGGGAGTAGCTAAGCTAAGCTGGCTGGCTATCTAGGCTGATCTGATGAACGAGACAGACAGGGGATGAAAATCAAATCTTTGGCTTTTCCTTTCTAGTACCCTTTCCTTTCTCTTTCTGGTTGGCAAGGCAACAAGAGAGAAACACACCATGTCTTTTCCAATTTCTGCTTCTCAGTGGTTCATCTGCTCTATCTACTACTTGGCCTACAATAAAACTCGACAAGCTGCTGCTGCCTGCTGGTTTATAATTCACCACTATTGGTCCATTTAACCCCTTTTGTATGGAATGAGAGTGGCTGCTGGCTTATATTGCACTAGTGCTACTTTATTAGGAACTTGGCCATTTTATCCGCTTTTCGATGGTTGGAAAGTGTGTTTCCTGTAAACACTCTTGACATGCCTGCCTTTCGTCAACGGGACAAACTGTTTGGTGATTAGTTTTCTCTATCTGTGGCGTTTCTTACGTTGGGGGTGAGCTAGATGGCGACGGCATGGCAGCGACAGAGACACGTAATCGAACGTCAAGTGGTAGCAGAAAAGTGTAGTGTGACACGTAAGAAAAGGAGCATGAGTTGCGTTAGATAGATTTTTCCTTTGTTGCTGATGATGAAGTTCCACGCATGACGTGCCTGTCTCTACTCGATCGTGAGCGAATATACAACAAGACGCGTGCACAATGCGTTGCCGAGACAGGGAAATGGAAATTAAATTTTTTGGGCGAATCATCGAACGTTGTATCGTGCGGATCTATCTGCTGGGTGCTGGACATCTAGTAGCTGGTTTTCCGTCCCGCCTTGCCTTGTGTCGCTTGGGGTAGATCGGTCGGTGCATGCGCTTTTACCACCGGCCGCACGACGATGGTGCACTTGCAGGCAGTGTATGTTGCATACATATGCGTCTAACCACTCCCATTACATGCTGTCTAAAGCTTAATTATTCATCAACTTTTCTGCCGTGCGTGTACGTGTGGGTCGCTCTATCTGTAGTCGGGTCCCCTGTAGCAGCAGATAGCTCCGGTGTGGTCGAGGTTTCTTCTTAATTTCATGTTGCGGTACGTGCTCCCGATCCAATCGAAGTATCTTTATTGATTGATTCGCGGTCGTGCCCATTTTGGCCGGGGTACGTGTCGGCGTTAATGCAAATGTACGACGTCAGGCGCGAGAGGCGTGTGGTGCCGATTCACCTCAGCTCAGTTGTACACTTGTACTGCTACTGCACACGTCACACTTGGTCCGGATCCGCCGGAGAGAGAGAGAGAGAGAGAGAGAGAGAGAGAGAGAGAGAGAGAGAGAGAGAGAGAGAGAGCGAGAGAGCAGAAGTAACGTTTTTCTCTCAAGCAAAACTCATGAAATACTACTCCGACTGTTTCAAAACCTCCGGCGAGAAGATCATCTCTTAGGAATTAGTCTGTTGAAGCGGCGGCGATGGCATCTTTGTGGTGGACTTATGTCCTCGTCCTCCGCCGTTGCGACGGCGTCTGCTCTAGCATCGGCGCGGAGCTTGGGTGGTAGCCCAGGACTGTATTCAGATTGTGGTCTGCATCTATGACGTCTGGAAGACGGGATTTGTCTTGGGTTCGTGGTTGATGGATGACATGTACGGCTTCCTCCGTTGTCGTCTTAGTCGTGGTGGGGTGCCAGATCTGGAGTTCGATGGCATGTCCGGGGTGTTGCCCAGCTTGATTCGTTCAATGGGAATGGCTTCACCTTTGGTGAGCCACCTTGGAGGTCCGCGTATCAGCGATGGAGCCGCGTCGAGGTCGGGTGAGAAGGTGCTCCGTCATTTTTTCCTTTGATGGCTGCTGTGGTGGTGCCGGAGGCAGGTGACGGGCATTGGTGTTAAGTTCGGAGACGGTGTGTTGTCTTTTTTATTTTATCATGTTGGTCTTTACGCGACTTGTACTTTGATCTGTATGATATGAAGAAGACGCGTATTACCATGAAAAAAAAGACTTTAGGTACCTGCACACGGTTCTCCACCATTTGCGTATGGATACCATAAGTCCATAAAGATGCTATATATGTACTCACGTGTGTATTCACATAGATGTCGCCATACCAGTTGTGGTAGCACAACTAACGACTCCCATCACCGAGCGGGATTGAGTGTCGCAGGGCAGGTTTTCGAAAATCCACATGCCATCTCGGTTCCGGATCTCGCGGATCTAATTAAGCCTACACACCTTGGTCGACTACAAAAGGAGGTGGTTTGCGATGGCATAGGGTTGACTTGGGTGCCGCGGTCAGGAAAACAACGGTTGCCGAGACAATGGGAGAGATGGTGGTTGGAGATGTTGCGGGTGGGAGGCAGCGGGATAGCGAAGAAATGAATAAGCGGATGTGAAAGAGAGTTGAAAGGCAAGAAATCGAATTGTGGCGCCGTCGTTGGTTCGAGAAGTAGATGCAAAGGGGGTGAATATGTGAGGGCATTAATTAGCGCTGGGGGAGAACACTGGACTGTTCGATAGATATCCTATGCCCTATGTCTTGAGGGCCGGTTACCTGGTCGAAGTCGGTCCAAAGAGAGCGAGATGGCGAGGGGATTAGTAGGCGAGTGGGAGATAGACAATTCGATTGATAACCTATGCCCAACAACTTGAGGGTCGGTTCTCTGATTAGAGTGAGAACCCGATTTTAGGGTTTAGCATTGGTCAATGCTATTGCTCACACAATGGAGAACTGAATGTCGATATCCAAGTTGTTGACAAAAACCATCCAATCAGTGACCAAGATTGGTGCAAGTTGGAAAGATGAGGAAATATCGATTCTATGGCCATGAGAGCTCTATCAAGGAAACGACTAGGCCATCGTAATCTTCACATTTCATTGTGCTTCCTCAAACCAAAATTCGCTGGGTTCTTCGCCGGTTTATGCTGACGGGGCATGCACGCAGCAACGGCCAGCTCGGTGCGTGGGGAGGAGATCCGGGAACGATGAACTGACGGGGCATGCTGACCTGACTGTTCGGTCTCTCTGATTTAGTTTGAGCAGGAGTATCAACGTAGCATGGTAGTACAAGTAAAGACACCAGCAATCGAACGTCCTGGTACGTGTTAATGGTATAGAACCGTAGAAGGAGTTAATACAGTACGTTGCATGCATGTACTCGATGGCCCGTAGCAGGACGTATATAATAGTCGCCTCCTGTACTAGGTACGTACTTGTTTCTACTTCCACGCACTTGAACTAGCACAAGAGTTGGGTGTGCACACCGTACTGGAAAGGAGTGAGCAGGGTCGACGGGCGATCTCGTAAAGTGCCGGTCGGTAGCTGCGAGCAAACAGTGCGAGTTGACTAAGGGAGGGAGATTGAGTGGGCTTCTTTCGAGCCCACCCCCTGGCCCGCGCTGCATGAGCCTGCCCAGAAGTTGTTGCATGGATCAAATCATTCCGGCGGACGTGACTTTTTTTTCGAGAGTAAGACGTGACCTAACCTAAGCCTAACAAAGAGAAACAGACGGAACATTCTCTCCCTCTGCCTGCGTCCATCACGTGACCGCAAATCATTCGTTGGACTACTCGACTAGTTAAAGCCGCCAGCAGCCCAGCACTCATTCATTTTCTTTCTCAAGGGAAAAAGGGAGAAAAACAAATGCATGCAACCCAAAGGCTGCAAGCTGCAATCCAAGCCAAATGGAGTTGATCGTCCCTCCGGTTTGGCCGGCGGTTAAATACGTCGTTGAAGTACCTTTCACTTTCAACTTTCAACTGCTGGAGCTGGATGTACCGGTTGGTTAGTTAAATCCGAGACCGACCGACCGACTGACAGCGAATGCAGGGTCATTCTGTCAAATTTCAAATACAAAACAAGACTTTTGTTTGTTTTAGCCCTAGACTCGTAATAACATAGTACAACACGAGGTTGATTAGATTACTAGACCGGTGGGCGGGAGGAATCTGTTGATTGACGACCGACCGAGTGGAGCAAGAATGAGATCCCGACCGCCGATTCTGCTTCTTCGGGGAGGAAGAATCAGCGGAGCGGGCTAGCGGTTCTAGCTAGCCAACAACGCTTATTCTCCGCCTATGAATTCCCTAGCCATTTCTTTCGTCCACTACATAGTACTAGAATACTCAAGCAGCTCAACGACGATCTTCGAGCACGTACGTATATACTACGCGCCACAACTAGTACGTACTGCACGACTGTTCTACGTCTGTTTGAACTGTTATTAGATGGGTTGAGTTGAGCCGAAGCCTACGACCACCCATCGTTTACAACCGCCTGATAATCTGCCGGTCAGAGGAACCACATGCATGCGTGCGCATCATTTTTCTCTAGTAATTGCCACTACAGGGTTTTGGGACGATTTTAAAACCCCGTACAGTATACATTGAAGCCTCGCCTCGAATTCAAGGACTCGCTTGCCCCACGATTCCCGGATTGGATCAGAGCCGGTTTGAAGACGGAGAGAGCACCACGCGGCGGCAATCATGAGCGCATCTCAGGCTCTAGCCGCCCGTGGTTACTACTGGAGATTCACCTCGCTTTGCTGCATTCGACACTGTAGAATTTTTCTGTATTTTATTACTGATCCGCTGATGTCTGCTCGCCGTTGATTCAGTACACCCGCTGCATGTGATTACCAGTACAGATTAAATACGCACGTCAGCTAGCTGTGTTAGCAACTTCTTAGCTTGAAATTTGACCCATTGCAAATTGCTACTATGTGAGCTATAGTAAGAACCAGATAGGCAGCAGCTGGCTAGCTAGGGGTTTTGCGGATCATTATTCTCTCTCGTTTTCGTTTCCCAAAGCAAATCCCCTGCACTGCATCTTGTGACTCGATCATTGAACCTCTACTGAGTATCCGTCCAAAGTATCTACCCATCCTGATAAGATGCACATCTCGCCAAATGTATGCATCCATTCCCTAGAAAGTGAAAAGAGAGAATAACATGAAGCCGGAAAAGCACGAGCTACACTGACGACCTGTCGTCTCACACTCGTACTCCTACGTACAGAAACAAAACCAAGTACTGCAGCTGCAGTAGCTACTGCTGCTGAACATGGTCGAGGTCCTGCGTGCGTACGTGTCGCCCGGCTCCATCCACTCACAAAATTCCTTTCACGAACCGGGGTGTAGCAGGCTTGCAACTACCAGCCAGTCACCTGGTCCACTATGCATTGCACGCACAAGCACCATTATTCAACCTGATCACCCTCTGACTCCATGCGTAGAGTAGCAAAGTTGCTACTTCCCCCGGCTCCATGCGGTAACAGAAATCTGTTGTCATGCACCGCGAACAGCATCGCACCGGGTTGAATGCACTCACTCACTCGCCTGCATGGACAGGTGCATTTCTGACACATGATTCAAGAGCGAGGTACCCAAGCTTCTCACCTGTGTGACGTGGTCCAGATCAAAAGATTCTTCCGGGTAATTTCGCGCTGGCCGTGGGATCAGCCCAGACGGCCTCGATCGAGAAGGCGGACTCTTCTTCACCAGCTCCACACACGGCGGACTCTGCTTTCCAGTACAACTCTTAAAACAATTTCCAGTACATTTTTTGCATCGTGATGAACTGATGATGCACCGATCCATATAGTACTGTGATGGAACAATAACGCATTTGCTACGCTACTGATGAAATCCACCTGAAACAAAACCAATGTCATCGCAACCAGAAAGTTTGCTGGTGGATCTGGTGGGACTAGCTCAATTTGCTCATTCAAAAAGAGCACTAAACAAGAGGTAATTGCCACCTTGCATGCTGTATTAACAGTAGCGTTTCAGGCATTTTGCTGCTGGCAGTGGTGTCAAATGGAGTACTCTATCAGATGCATCCCCAGTGGGTGAGGGAAAGCATGCAGTTCCAAAAACATCATTACGTGCGTTGTACTAAAACAATCTTGCACGAGAACAACTTTTCAGGAAAGAAAGAAACATTAGCTGAAACGTCACATTGCTCTACCGTGAACAGAACAGGTCAAGCTAGCTAGGTAGGTTGCTAAAAATTTAGGGACAGATACACATCATCAGAACTCGGTCGTATAATTCTTGGCTCTTGCCCACACACGGATTGTCGATGGAGAGACCTTTTGCACTAATGGGAAGTGATAGGTTAGCTAAGCTAAGCTGTGATCTTACGTTTATTTCCGGGACCGGGAGTAGTAGCTACGTTAATCTGGTTAGCTAGGTTGATCTGATGAACGAGACAGACAGGGCATGAAAATCAAATCTATGGCTTCCTTTCTAGTACCCTTTCCTTTCTGGTTCGCAAGGGAGAAACGACGCAATGTTCTTCCCATTTTCTGCTTTCCGGTGGTTCATCTGCTCTCTATCTACTTGGCCTAGAAAACTCGACAGGCTGCTGCTGGTTTATAATGCATTCACCACTTTAGGTCCATTTATTCCCTTTTGGATGGAATGACAGCGGCTGCCGGCTTATAGTGCACTGCTTTATCAGGAACTAGGCCATTTTATCCGCTTTTCGATAGTTGGAAAGTGTGTTTCTTCAATATTTCTTGACGAGCCTGCGCCTTGCCTTGAGTCAACGGGACAAAACAGGTTGGTGATTAGTTTTCTAGTATCTGCTGGTGTGTCTACTCTTACGTTGGGGTGAGTTGGATGGTGTTGACATGGCAATGACAGAGACACGCAATCGAACGTCAAGTGGTAGTAGAAAAGTATACTAATAAGTGTGACATGTGGAAAAGGAACATGAGTTGGGTCAGCTAGATTTTACTTTTGTGTTTTGTCGACGACGATGATGTTTCCACACATCACATGCCTGTCTCTACTCGTGAGAGAATATATGTGTATGTTTTTTTTTTTTTTTGAGATCAAGCATTGCTTGTATTACTTAACGGTGCTGGGGCAAATCGCCCAAAGCACAGGTGGCCACAAGGCCAGGTACATCAAAGTCCCACTCTATGAATTGGTTGGCAAGTACATACGACCAAGCTTAGCAAGTTCATGCGCTACGGTATTAGCCCTACGTCCACAATACATGATTTTATGTTGCGAAAACCAAAGCTTGCAGGTGGTGTATGTTGCAGAGACACATATTTGTTTAAGGGGCGGACGCACGTACAGGGTTGTGGGGGCAACTGCCCCCACTCGATTTTTGGGCCCTCTCGTACTAGGCCTCAACTATAGAGCTTTGCCCCCTCTCAGCCCGTTGTCTTTGCCCCTATTTGTTTGTTTTTCTTGTTCTCTTTCCAAAGCCCATCCTGAGAGACAACCCAACCCACCTAGGCACATGGCCTTGTCACATACGAACATCATCACGGCCTTATTACTTTGCACAAAGCTAGGTTTTCTTTATCGCTACCACGAGGGCGTCATGTGTGGCTTGGCCAGCCCCGTGACCATCGTTGTATCCCACGCAATGTGGATTTTGATTAATAAAGTTGGCTCTTTCCCTAAAAAAAAAACTCGTGGAAAACACGGACTGAGATCTGAGTCCTAACGTAATTCGCCGCCTGCCGCCCAGACAAACCGCGAGGCGCCCTTGCAAGCTCATCTCCGGTCTCCAGCAGTCGTCTTCAATCTGCTGCAGATCTATGGCCTCGGTGACAAGATCCACGCCAGGCCGGCATGAGACGAATTTTTTTCAAGATCATCTGCATTATGCACGTTGGACGGCCGGCCGGCTTGGCGATCTATGACCTCGCAATTTTATCTGGGACGCTGTTTTTGCGTGCCGTTGATCAATCGAGGTAAGCCCTAGCACCAGTTCATCTTTTCTAGATTCAGTTCGAATTTCTAAACTGCTGTTCTATTTTCGATTTCCAAGTTAAAAGTTGAACGAGTTTGATTTAGAATATGTACTTTGTGTACAATATACCAATTGACAATTAGGGTTGATTGATTCTAGATTCACAAAATAAATTTGTACACAATAAGTTTGAGTATGTGAGAGTGGAATAAATCTATAGGGACGATCTGCCTTCATGTATGTGAGAGTATGTGAGAGTTGATCTCTTTTATTTAATGCCTCAACTTTGTCATTGACACGGCAGCTAATGGTTTTTCCTTAGCTTCCTCAGGATCCATCTAAAATAAGATAATTACACAGATTTCAATCCAAATCATCATAAGGAAATTAGGAGAGAGTAGTTTACATGAGGAAATTATGAGCCTCGTGCATCCAAGTTTAAACCTAGAATTACTGGAAAATATAGTCCATCTGTTGAGAGATTCTTCTCGCTATGTAGTTTGGGAAGGATGTTTTATGTAACAACATTGAGTGCTGATTTCTTTTTGTCATACCCTCATTTGCTTTCTAGAAGAGGAATTTTGGATAACATCCCTAATGAGGTGATATTTAAAGCTTCCATGGGAAAATTGTCGTGCGATGAAACGGGAGGAGGTACTGGACTTAGGTTTATTTTTTTAATTTTTTTATATTCACCATTGTTTCTAACATGTGCTTTTTTCTTGCCAATTGCAGGCTAGAATTTTATTCGAGAAGATTAGGAACACCACATTGTTGCTTCTCAAGTTACTGTCTTAAATGGTTAGTTTACTTTGACTTTGCAACAAACTTGTCATAATAATGTGTGTGATGAAATTATATTATTAGAAAATATATGATTTCGTTTATTATTTTCAGTCACAATATATATATGTTGGTGTAGTTGTGTTGTTACTTTTTGAACTGATCTAATCATTAGTTTCTACACATCTTTCGTAAAAAAGTCACTACACATCTCTGCCCCTTCTCAGTTTTCATCCTGGATCCGCCCCTGTTCAGTGGCGGAGCTTGAAAGAAAAAGCTGGGCGGGCCAAACTAAAAAAGCTGGACTGAAAATGCATGTTCAACACTCGCCGTAGAAACTGAAACAGTATTGAGTAAACGAAGTAGTCTGTCAACCAAATTGTAGATGGTCCTTTCTCCACAAGGCATCAACAAAAATCAGTCCGCAAGTGTCCTTTTTTTTAACTAAAAAACAAGTAGACAGAGAACTTTTGCAGCACCTTCAAATCCTAAACTGAACTTTTCAACCATGGGATTGTGCTAAGATTACAAAAGATTCACGAGGCTACTGGTAAGCATCTGGGTAGTCAAATCATTATCCAACGTTGGAGAAGTAAATCATGTAAGCTAATCTGAACCAACCTACAGCTAAGTCATGCAGGCTTCAAGTAAATAGAGAACACCTAAAGAATCTACAGACGGCAGCTCCCAGGATCCAATCGTAAGACAGTAAAAGCAGCCCAAGATCGTATTTTTACACTGAACTTGGCGCCGGTGAAGGACGCCATTGTTGGAATTATGTGTCCTGCAACTATATTCAAATTACTTGAAATTGTTAAATATTTGGAATACCTCATTATGAAATTATACATGTATTTGTACATGGAATTGTTTTACATGTTTAGCATGAAAAATTATCACTTGTTGGAATGTACTTAAGTAACATATGCTTAAGGAAGCTGGTCGATTATCAGTGGAATACAATATACAATTTATATTGGAAAGACTACACGGGTACACTGATAATTGGAAGGAGCTAGATCGTATAGTTAGATTACAGCTCTAATGTTGATCTACATAATTAGAGGAATTTACACTCTATTATGGCGCGTTGCTCACAAGCGCGTGCTCCGGGGACAAAACGGGTAAAATTCGTTAAACAGACAAATATGATCGTGGTTGGTAATTTGATCTGGACTCTATCCCGGAAACTAGTGAAAAAGACTAGGAATCTTATATCTGTATAAGAGATGGACTCTTTGAAAAGACAATATAAGAAGGTCCCTACTCCCTAGACTCAGATATGCGAATTGTGAGCGGCACCACGGATAAGCGCAAAGAAATTAAAGGAGGGAAGGGATGCTAATTATGAATCCCAAGTACTATCTATTGATTTATTAGATTGTTGATTTTCGGACTAACTTGTTTGATTGCTAATCTACTGCATGTACATTTATTGGAAAATAAGTCTACTCCTTGGAAGAACTTAAGGAGGACTCCGGATTAAATGTGCGGATGCACTGCACAGAGCAAATGGTTACATTGAAAATTGCTATGGTGGAAATATCGTCTGGAAATTTACACATAACCTGGAAAGGAATTTCAGAGAAGTATTATTATTGAGCATCACTTGTTTGTGGAGGAAGATGAGAGTTACTCTGAGGACAAGGATATTTGCTCTTCATTTATTAGTATTCCTAATGATAATATTTGCACTATATTTATTTATTTTGGTCTACTTCTTTAAGTAGTTGGACTGTGGCCATGCCTTATTGCTGAATACAATAGCAAATTTATTGACATGCAAACAATTCCAAAGGAAACTATATATATTTATATGCTTTGTTATTGCTGCTAAATCTTAAACTTTGGATTTGGAAATTTTGCCATGGAACTCCCTTGTGGAGGAAACTATTATTGTTATAGGACACTCTGTGCAACTTCAGTGAGAAGGGATTTCATTTAGTGTTCTCTCTTGGAATCTATTAACTATGTCATACTATTTGGAAAAGGAATAGTGAAAATATTGCTCAATATTAAAATTAGTGCATCATTGAATTTTACACAATGGTCTCTTCTTTGTTGATGGTCCATTGGAAGTTGGCAACCCAAATTGTTTACCTGGGGAAGATAACTCCATAGGGAGGAATATTAGTAATGGGAACAGATACTTGGAATCATATTACTTATATCATCCATGACTTGATGACATATCTTGGAACGGGATCAAGAGGCTTATTGATTTTGGAATTCAAAACTTTAGTGGGAGGACTATGATATCTTGTGAAGCATATATGATGGTATTTTTTTTATTAATATACACCTTTTTTTGAAGGTGAGAAAAGAAAAGGCTTCACATCATTATTTATTTTGGTAGCCTTATGGTATTTTCTTTGCACTCCCACTAGAGGCCATGATATTTATTTTATCTCAACATTGATGATTGCACTTGATGTGGTTATGTTTATAATATTTCAAAATACAAGTCGGAATGTTTTATTGTGCTGGTCACATGTTATACTGAAGTGGAAGATCAGTTGATTAAATAATATCATAGTTTTAACAACTAATTGGTGGGGGAAGTACACTTCAGGAATATATCATTTGTATGTAAAGAGCATGGAACTATTCACCATTGTAATACACCGTACACTCCACAATTGAATGGAGGAATTGACTGTCTTGTATACTCCATTGTTTCTTTGGAAAGAAGCATTACATACTATCATTTGTTGATATCATTCTCCATCTAGGAAATCTTCTATTTTGGCATGAAATTCTCAGTTATTACAAAGCGCACACCAGGAATTTTTTTTGTTATTCTAGTGGATCAAAAGGTGCTTCCTTAGTTATCTGGAAAAAGAATACTGGTGGAAAATAGGAACACAATCATTTTGTGATCAGGGTGGAATTATTGACAATCATGCTAGGATATAATCTTGACCCCAAGGAAACTACAAGTGACACTCCCAACATGACATGCTTATGATAAGTGGGAGGAATAAGATTGGAATATCATGTCTGGATAATTGTTGTGTGTTGTTGGCAGGATGTCACTCTAAATTTTAGAGGAATCACTGAATTCTCCTAAAGTTTTTCTTTATCAATGTCAACTATGGGTGGAAAAATTGCGGGAAGGAATAAACTCAAATGAGGAAGAGCATAGTTTGGGAACTTGATATCATACCAAATAACCGCAAGCTTAATGTCTGGAAATGATTTTTTTTGTAAGGATATTTGGCTAACTGGAATATTATAATATCACTCTTGTTATTCAACTATTCACACAGAGGGAAATATACTTTGTGGAAACTCTCTCTCCTGGAATTTTGGGAAAGAGGAACTAAAGACATGGTTTGCTATTTGAGTATATTAATGTATGGTCTTATAACAAGCTTCACATCAATGGAATGGCACGTCATATGGTCTTTTAAATGAAGCAAGGCGGTCATTTACAAACGTAAGTGTAAAGTATTTTGCATTATTATTGTATATGTTAATATTGTTTTGTTGTTTGCAATGATAAAGTCACATTGATGGAAGTGAAAGCTTGATAATCTTTTAACTTTCATATGAAAGGAACATTTGAGACATCCTATGCTTTACGAGTTGAAATACATAGAAAATATTTTGAAGTGTTTCTCTATGGAAAATTGCAAATCTGTTAAAATACCTTTGATAAAGGGAATCATACTTGGCGAGGAATTACATTTGAACTCTCGGGGAAAATAGAATAATAAATGGTACTGGAATTCGTATGTATCTTCATTATATTATCATACCTTAACTACCGGAATTTATGCTGCATTCAAGCAGTGGAATGAAAGACGAGCAGCTAAAGGAATCTCACACATCATATAAGAATGTGGAAAGTGCATCACAACCTGTCACTTATTCTGAAATTTATATTAAAAGTAAACACGTTGAGGAAGCTATTACTCTAGCTACAAGATGAGAAATAAGTCCAGGTACGCATATTCAATTTTTTTATATAGTACTAATATGGTGCAGGTTCACTGACCGAAGTCAGGAATTTCTTTCAAAACATGGTTAATTATGGAACTTCATTTACTGATTGGATTTGATATTTATGTGGTTTTGAAAATTTATTCAACATGGTTATCTTATACTTGACTCAATGTGGAATTGATCATATTATTATATATGTGATGGAAAATAATTGATGCGGAATTTCATGTGAGAAACAAAATACTCAAGGTGCCTACAAACGGTGGAATTACACTCGAGGAAATAATACTCGAGGCGCCGAGGACAGTTATGCTGGAATAATTAGCTGGAAACTAAAGGTCTCTAGTGATCTTAAGAGTCACAACAAGGAAACATATTGAAGGGAAGTATCACCGTATATATATTTGTGGGTTTTTCAATGTAGTGTTAATATGATTGTTGATCCCTTGACTGATCCACTTAGACAGGAGGTATTTGGCAAGCATGTTAAGGCTATGGGTTTACGAATATTTGAATGATCGTTTTGGACAAGTGGGAGATGTTGGAATTATGTGTCCTGCAACTATATTCAAATTACTTGGAATTGTTAAATATTCGGAATACCTCATTATGGAATTATACATGTATTTATACATGGAATTGTTTTACATGTTTAGCATGGAAAATTATCACTTGTTGGAATATACTTAAGTAACATATGCTTAAGGAAGCTGGTCGATTATCAGTGAAATACAATATACTATTTATATTGGAAAGACTACCCGGGTACACTGATGATTGGAAGGAGCTAGATCGTATAGTTAGATTACAGCTCTAATGTTGATCTACATAATTAGAGGAATTTACACTCTATTATGGCGCGTTGCTCACAAGCGCGTGCTCCGGGGACAAAACGGGTAGAACCCGTTAAACAGACAAATATGATCGTGGTTGGTAATTTAATCTAGACTCTATCCCGGAAACTAGTGGAAAAGACTAGGAATCTTATATCTGTATAAGAGGTGGACTCTTTGAAAAGACAATATAAGAAGGTCCCTATCCCCTAGCCTCAGATATGCGAATTGTGAGCGGCACCACAGATAAGCGCAGAGGAATTAGGGGGTAGACCGCAAACCCTAAATTTCTAACAGCCATCTCCTCTCCTCTACCTCTGCTGCCGGCTTTGCCCTAGTCCCGCTTGCCCGTGTGCTTCCTGCTCCGCTTTGCTGGTACGGGCCGAAGTGGGTCGAGACGGGGAGAGAGGATGGGGATGCGCTGCCTACTGAGGCTGAGCGTGTGTGAGTCCTGCTCTGGACTGCAGGTGGGCTGGGCATGGAAGATGCATAGGTAATTATTTTCTCAAATTCCTGGGCGGGCCATGGCCCAGTTTGGCCCCTACAAAGCTCCGCCCCTGGCTGTGTTTAACCACTCCCATTACGTTTTGTCCAAGGCTTAATTATTCACGAACTTTTCTTCCGTGCGTATCTATAGCTAGTCAGGTCCTTGTAGTTGTCCACAACAGCAGGTAGAGCAGAAGGTGGAGCTGGGGTGGGCGCTACCTCCACCCGGATGGACAAAATTGAACGTTGATGGCAGCTACGTATCGGCAACAAGAGCAGCTGGAGGGGCATGGTCTTGCAGACCAAGGATGCATCATCTTCCCTGCCTGTAGGGAAAATCACACATGCGATAATGGCCTGGAAGCCGAGTTGGCGGCATGTAGGGAGGGGCTCGAACTGGCCCTGCACCATACTGATTTGCCCATTCTCATCGAGATGGGTTGTGTGGAAGCTGTGAACATGCTGAATGATCCGACGAGGGATCGTTCGAGGTACCACGTGCTCGTTAAGGAGATCAAGAGGACGAAGGATGCTGAGACGATGGATATCTCTCTTACTTTCTATTAGTCGCTAGCAAAATAATGTTAGTCATGCTCTTGCTCCTTATGGTAGGAGTATCGCCGTACTGCAGTATGGCTGGGGTCGGGTATGCGTGACATTGTAAACTTAGTTCTGGTTGATTTACCTCCTTGAGTAATAGAAATCTCCCTTCACCCCCCCAAAAAAAAGGTCCTTGTAGTTGTAGCAGCAGGCAGCATGCAGATCCCATGTGGTTGTGGTAGGTGTTGAGCATGCTCTAGCGACGCTAGCCGACGACGAAGAAAGAGCTGAAGCGGAACAACGTCTGGCTGGCGCACACCAAGTCTGACGAAACTGAGGAAGAAGAGAGCTGCACTACTTGAGACGGAGCACTCCAGGCTGGACCCCGCAGGTCAGAGAGACCCTCCCCTACGGGCCATCCAAGAGATACGCCGGGAAGGATCGGATCATTTGAATCGTAGAACCCCGACAGGAGCGAAGCACTCACGTCTCTTGTTGCTTGTACGACCGTGCGTGCTCCCGATTTTGAACTAGACTAGACAGAGTTTTGGTCCGCGGTACATCAGTGAGTGTTTAATCGTTCGTCAGGCGGGAGAGCCGTGTGGTGCAGGCTGAGCCGCAAGTGCAGGATTCTCAATCAAACGGGCAGGTGTATCCGTGGCCATGCACGAGCTTCGGGGTCCATGCACCAGGACAATGGTCTGTTTATTTTACAGTACTAGCCGCTGCCGGAAGAGACGCTGGCCAATGCAGTCGCAGGTACATTAATTCAGGGTCAGCTTGGCCGTTGGCGCTTCACGTGCTGGGTGTTGTACTTCGGCGCGCGGGCACGGCCGCTGGAGCCGCCACCGAGGATTCGGTCGCTGGCGAGTGCGGCAAGCGGGTCTGTCAAAAAGCCAAAAGCCCAGGCCAGATCCAATGTTCACTTCAGTTCAGTTGTTCACATGGGTGTGTGCATGCATGGTTGATCGCACCTGGCCCGTCCATCCCAAGGTAATTGCCACGAGTGGGTGCCGGCCGGACGGCAGGTAAATATTTCTGCACCACGCCAGTGCAGACCCAAGGCACGCAGGTGTTGTGATTAAGTTATGATACGTCGTTGCTCCACCGGCCCGTGGTCACAAGCGCACGGCATGATTGTGAAATCGTACGTACGTACGAACGGGCGAGCCGACATGTAGGTAGTACGTCCACTAGCCGAGTAGCCGGCAACTGGCGCGTACGTGCGGTGTGGGCAGAATCGAAACTAAAGATTCCGATGGCGGCCACGGTATGGGCGGTGCAGCTAATCAGGACGTACATAGGCCGGCTGTGCAGTGGACCTGCATGCATGCATGCATGCATGCATGCAACTTGTTCGTGACTGGTCATACTTCAGGTACGTAGTACTACGTGAGTGCGGGTCTCCAGCATTTGCACATGCATGGTCATGAAGATGCTGTATATGTACCGCGTGCCTATGCCTTGTGTTGGCATGCAGCGCGACGTACGACATGTTTACTGAGGCTGGAAGAGATGGCAAGTTGGTAACTAATGGCCTTGGTGCATGATATACTCCAAATTTCAATGATCGTAATCTTAAAAAAATTGTCGTTTCAAAGAAACATCGACAGTATACTGTTCTCCTCGGATCAGGAAAGACGAGCCCCCGATTTTAGAGATCCGGGGTCTCCTTTCACGGGCAGGACGTACCTTTGTTCCCGTCCGACAAGCACCATTTTCCTCGCTTTGCATACTCAAAAGGGGCCAACCAAAGCCGAGCGGCCTCAGTGCTGCTCAATACGTACTCCCTCTGTAAAGAAACACAAGAGTGTTTAGATCACTAATTTAGTGATCTAAACACTCTTGTATTTCTTTACAGAGGGAGTACTTTCTTTTTCTCGGGCCATGCGCAAAGTTGAATGCATTGTTGTTCGCCGCTCACACTCAGGTGTGTTCTTTTGGGCGAGCGGGCAGAACAAAACCCATGCATGCATGGCAGCAACAACAATCTGAACATTTCTCTGTACGTACTGGTAGTGCCGTGGCCGCATGCAATCTCTCTTGGCTTTCTTTGGAGCTGGAGCTGGAGACCGACCGGCCAGTCCGCCGGTGAGGTTATTCAAGGGCTGTTTGCCACTCGATCTGTATGGAGTGAAACCTGGAGCAGCAATAGCAATGTGAATGATGAAGTGAAGTGCAAGTGCAGGAGCTGCGCGCGGCCTGCAAAGTCGAGCATTGGCTGCTGCATGCATGCATGTCACCTTTGCTGGCTTTATTTAGTGCTAGGTAGGTTTCTATTAACAGGCTTTTACAGCTCGCTAAGCAGGCGCTAGTGTAGACAAACAAAAAGGGCTTTAGCTCACTGCACGCACTACAAGAAAATATACCATTTGCCACCAGGTATTTTGTCACTGAGGAGTTTGGTGGCTGTAGATGTACTAATTGCAACCATTTAATTAGTTCCTTGGTCACGATAGGCCTATGTGCTGTACACTTACCGGTTTGTATCGAGGGCAGAAATAGCAACCAAGGACTAATATGCAAAAATACAAGTCACCGCACGATTCCTAGCGTCTCCCCCAAATCGAATCGCCAAGGAGGGCGGCGGCCTGACTCGTTTTTTCCGTCGGAGCGGGCGACGGAAGGCGGAGGGCGCGTCGGAGAGCAGCCTCTTCCCGGCAGCGGCGATGGCGGGCTTGTTCCTCGCAGCGGCAACGACAGGCTTGTTCCTCTCGGCGGCAGCGGCGGGCTTGTCCCTTGCGGCGGTGGTGGCGGGGCACCTGCGTGAGGGAAGGGAAGCAGCTGCAGCAACGGCCGCGTGGGCAAAGAGAACCAGCTTCGGTAGCAGAGGGGCGCAAGATCTGCTGCCGCAACAGATGCCTAGGGTTCCACCTTCTCCGACCCCAACCAGCTCTGCCGCAGCCAGCGAGATCTCGCTCTCACCGTCAACACCAGCAAAGGCCAACCTGTAAGAATGATCTCCCCTCTGTCCTTTGCCTCCTTCCCTGTTTCTCTCCATTAATTTGCTTCGAGTACTTGATGGCTAGATCATGCACTTCAAGTGTTTGTGGAAATGTGGAAGTAAAATATACATGTAGCATTCGGTTTGTGATTTGAAAACTGGCTTGGCCTACGATGTAGAGTTTGGTTTTGTGATTTGAATATAATATGTATGTAGTAAAATATACTGTACAGTATAATCTTACTGCATATTGATACTTACAACATCAGGACTTGTAATATATTTTTGTAGTACAATGTTTTCCAAGGATATACAATTCTATGATGACTATCTTCAAATACTGTTCTATGAAGACTGTGTTTGTATAATGTTGTAGTATAATGTTTGAAGACCATCTTTGTATACAATTCTAGTACAGCATTATACAGTTCCTTTGGGCTGTTGCTGCTATGATATTATATTTTAGTATAGTGTTACTGCATATAAAATAATTACATATGCAAGCTGCGGCTTTAGTTTGATAAAGTGCAAGCAGGGCATGTGCTTGGTAAGGCATATGGTTACTGCATATAAAATAATTACATATGCATATAAAATTATTACGTTTGTGAGCAGGTGCTTGGTAAGGCATATGGTTACATCAGAGGTCGGGGTCATGGACCAAAACCAAATAGAAGGGCCTACTCAAGCGCATCAAGCTCAACTCAGCATGTAGTGGAAGAATTGGCCTCTACAAAGGAGATTGTTGCTACACAACAAGCTCAAATTGAGGCTCAACAATCTCAACTTGAAGCTCAACAGAAGAAGATCGATTGGCTACAGAGTGTCGTGTCTAACTTGGTTGGCATTTCACCTCCTATGACGGCACTAGTGCAACAGGGATAGGTTTCACAACTGAGCGGCCAATGCCATCTGACGGAATAGATATGCAACA
This sequence comes from Triticum dicoccoides, assembly GCF_002162155.2. Lineage (NCBI taxonomy): Eukaryota > Viridiplantae > Streptophyta > Magnoliopsida > Poales > Poaceae > Triticum > Triticum dicoccoides. The sequence continues at coordinate 555,647,597 of NC_041388.1, read as the reverse complement.
CATCAATCTCAACTATTTTTGTCATTTTTTATTCACAGAAAATACATGTAGCATATTGCTTTTGATAAAGCATTCCAATTTCTGCCATAGGTTCGCTGATGTCTAACACTGTACAAAGGATGTCAAGTTATCCAAGATCATTTGCAAGGTAATGTTATTTTTCCCATGCTCTGGTATTTTAGATGATGCCTCCTGCACCTGCAGCTTGCTTAGATATAGCAGTGTACTTGGTATCGAGATTTTCTAATCACGATAGTTCTTGCTAACAATTCTGTAACGCAAAATGAAGATACTCATCATGAATATATGGACTTACAAATTCCAATGTATAGCTAGTAATACATGTATACATTTTCAACAGTCATTTGAGACCAGGATATAGACCTGCTCCAACTTCTTGTGATGGAAATGGTATGATCAGTTTGCCTCTGCTTCAAACAATCAATATACTATGTGATTTGGCAAATTTCTTCATGATCTTAATCTTGATGGTCCAAATTTATGAATCACATGCTCTTTAGTGTCGGATAGAGGGTCCAGGTATTCTTAGAAATGGATTGCTAGAACTCAATTTCACTTGTATGAATTGCAAAACGTCTTATATTAATGAACAGAGGTTGTACTACAAAGTACAACACTTGTATGATAATTAGAGAAGGGGGGAAATAGTACAAGAAAGGTGCATCATTAATTCATTATCAAAGTATTTCTTCCAGTTAAACCATAATCTCGGGTGCACAGAACAGAGCAGTAAAAGGCCTTGCAACTCTGTTTTGGGAGTTTATGTTCCTCAGCAATCAATTAAGAAACTCCAGATAAGATAAGATTGATGGAAGACCGAGTCCTGTAGCAAAGAGAAAACCAGTAGCGAACGGCAAGTGGATGATTTTCGAGGATCCTTTATAGATTTATTGTGTTCTCGGTCGTGGCTGATTGTAGATTTTTGGGTGAAACTTTGGCTGCTGACATGATGGTATTGTGGTTTAGAGACACCACGCCATTGTGTCTAGTGTTAGCTACAACATATTCTGTGATTGTCAACATTCAAAAATCAGCTTTCATAGTTAACTGATGGTAGAAGTTAAGAGCACATTTTCTTTCAGATTTGGTTCAGTTCCAGGTTTAAGAAGCGTGTGTTATTGCATCCTGTCCTGTAATAATGGGGTAATTCGATTATGTTCTCCTCTAGATTGACCCAAGTAAGTCTGAGTTCAGTAGCGAAGAGAAACAAACAAATGGATACTTTCTTTTTGCGGGTAGAAACAAATAGATTCTGCTAGGTTTGTTTTGGATTGTGCCATTGGATAAAACTTTGGTTGCTGAAATGGTACTGTAACCTAAAGACTCCATGCCACGCCATCATATTGAACTTCTCTGAAGCACTCTGCTCCTGTATTTGTTGTCTGTGTATGTTCTACACATTTTATCATTACAAGTATGGATAGGTTGCCTATGGCATGCTTGCACTTTTTCTGATGTTTGTCATGCCTGATGTTGTCAATGAAATAACATGTGCTCTGGCCACCATTATATAGGAGATGACCTTGGAGGAGCAGCGGAAAGCAATACTCGCGCTAAAGACTGAGGAGAGAAAACTATTGCCTCTGCATTTCTTGCACATCTAGTAGACTATGTTGGATCTAAATAAAAACAAAATTCAGTGTACAAATGCTAAATGTAATGTTTGGATCATATTGGGGTGTACTGATTGGATCATATGTTCAGAACAGTACTAAACATGGTACTGTACTTTGCAAATGCTAGAGTGGTATTTCCTACTTGCGAAATAAAATTCAGTTTAGCATGTAATGTTTGGATCATAAGTTTACAAATGTTGATTCTAAACTTCTTATTGTCAAATGTCTAAAATTCTGAGATTTCTTGCATACTACAATTGTCAGCGTGTGACAATATATTGTACCTATGATATAGTTGCTTTCTCATGCCTGTAGTTACCAAGGTTTACAATTTTTGGGTTACAAAAGAAGTCTAGTCTCCAACATGTAGCTGGTCTCTATATTCTTTTAGTCACCAAGCCTTGGCTGGTCACTAGATATCTCTAGCCACTAACCATGTACATGGTGGCTGTACATTTTTAGCAACTAAGTCGTCCATGGTCTCTAGATGTCATTAGTCACCAAGTCTCCCTTGGTCGCTAGATACCAGTAGTCACCAGATTTGGTTGGTAGCTATTGATATGACATTTAGTGACCAGGGTTCTCAATGTTGGTCGCTTAATATCTATAGCGACTAGACTATAGCCACCACAAAGCGACCAAGTAGTGTTGATACCAGTAGACCACTAGCGACCAATTTTGTACTTTTAGCAACCGATCATCTTGGTGGCTAAAACTCATATCTCTAGTTGTGACAATTGCTCCAGCTGACAGATGTGTGCAGGCAGCGTGGCCGCAGATCGAGCTGGGCTTGACTTGACCGCATCTTTTATCTGGTCAGTGCCGTACCACCGCTATGTGCCTCTGTCTCTGTCTCTCCCCACCACACCACGCGCCCAGGATCCTGCAATCAAGCTCGAAAGCTAGAGCATCTACTGCCGTCTCCCGAACCCGTCGCGGACGGTCCGGTGAGTTATCGACCAAAAAAGATCTAAACAGACGCCTCAAATTGCCCGAGCTGACCAGTACATTCATATGTCCAGCCTAAATTAAAGACAGATAAAAGGGTGCCCGAGCGCATCAGACTGACAATGAGGCCCCACATGAAATCGTCCGGCTATTTAAGCCATCCGCCGCTGCCGCACTTTCCAGTTGTCCTCCGTCATCACTAGTAGTCCCCATGTCGGGTTAGGAGCTACCCATATACAATATCTAGCGCCAGAGTGTCGGCTGCAGCTCCTTGTGCAGGTTTGGGCAAGGCGTGAAGTCCGGAACCCTGCGGGCGCGGCTCCCTCCGGACGGCGGTGGATCCGGAGGAGGACTTGGAGGTGGAGAAGGAGGAGGTTGACTAGGAGGAGGAGGTGGTGGGGGACACTGGGAACGCGGATCTACAGGGGAAGCAGCAGACAATCTTCGATTCCCTCCGGTCAGAATCAGAGGCGGAAGCCAGCCGTCATCGTCTGGAAAAGGCGGAGATGGAGCACACCGCAGACTTCGACGAGAGATGCTCGTGTATATGGATGCGGAGGAGGAGCTGGAGCCCTCCTACGTGCCCATCTACCCGCCGCCCCGCACCGACGTCATGGACATCTCCAACGACGAAGCGTAGCTAGCGTGACATAGTACATAGGTTTATTCTGCATGGATCTAGGGGATGAAAATATGAGAGAAGCACCAAAATCTCTACTCCTAATGGACGAATTGGTTGAATAGTCCCCCCCACTTTCAACCGGTTTAATTTCAACCAGTTTATTTTCAACCGGTTTTTCTTCGTCCCACCTCCCACCACCCCCCTCCCACCGGTTTTTCTCTTTCTCGTCTGGCCGACAATACCCAACGTATTTATGGTAATCAATCACAATTAATCCACGTATGGTAAGGCTATAAACTTAGAAATCTCAAATATGATAATCTCTATTCCTAATGGACGAATTGGTTGAATAGTCCCCCCCACTTTCAACC
>NC_041388.1:555633655-555643640 GCF_002162155.2 Triticum dicoccoides | reverse complement strand
CCCCTCCCACCGGTTTTTCTCTTTCTCGTCTGGCCGACAATACCCAACGTATTTATGGTAATCAATCACAATTAATCCACGTATGGTAAGGCTATAAACTTAGAAATCTCAAATATGATAATTATAGTAATAAATCAATCCATGTATGGTAATGCTATAATCTGGCCGACAATACCCAACGTATTTATGGTAATCAATCACAATTAATCCACGTATGGTAAGGCTATAAACTCAGAAATCACAATTAATCAATCACAATTAATCCACGATTAGGGTAAGGCTGTAACTAAGGAAATTTCGAATATGGTAATTATCACCAGAATCAAAGCTTTCCAAAAAAGTTCTTCTTGCCATACCCTAATCGTGACCTTCTCATCCTGAGGCATTATTTCCATCTATTTCTCAGCTGAATCAGAACTTTCCAAAACTTTGTCTGACTAAATCACAATTTTCCTTCCTTCCCTATCATCTCAATCGAATCATGAGCTATAGGTAAGTCATTTCGTTCTCCACCTCGCACGGGTTGTACTGATTTTTATCATGGTTTGGCCCCCTGCCGTACAAGCCACTTGATTCCTCATCCCTCGCTCAATTCCTCCACCCTATCGTCTTCTTCATGGTGAGCGACCCAGGCAGCGACGCGTGCCCGTTATGCATCAGCGAGGAGGACCAGGAAATGGTGATTGCCAGCCCCGCGCTCGTCACGTGAACCCGTCCACCATCAGGTCATGCTGGTGTGTTACGGGTGTAGGTGCACCTTACCTTAGCCATGAAGGTTTGCCGGTAGACAACGGAGGCCTCGCCATGGACACCAGTATCCCTCTCCTCTTCCTGCGCCCTACCTCTCCTTCCTCAGTCTCTACCTCTCTCTCTTTTTCTCTGTTCCAGGAGATCTGCAGCCGACGCCGCAGGCCCTGCCCGTTCGCTGCCGGTCACCTCGCCTCGCTGTTCGATCTCACCGCTGGATATGCACGACTCCGCTGCCCTGTGCCGTCCTCGTCGGGCACCATCATGGCGGCGCGAACACTGTATGCAGTGGCTACAATCAGCGGCGGATTCAATAGCGCGGTGGGCACTAGCGAGTAGCGACCCAGCGAGCAGCGGCTGTGCTGGCCGCTGTCTGCCGCCGAGGCGTAACGGCTCGGGCCTAGACTCCGAGTTCGTCATGGCGCTCCGTGCAACTTCCCTTGCGCCGGCTGACTCATGCATGCATCTACAATCTAACTAGCTAATTCCTCCCTTTGACTGCTATTTTCTCTGGTTGTACTGTTCCACAGCTTAGGCATTTAATATTTTGATGCAAGGTGGAGGTGGGGGAAGAAAACAACAAGAAGAAGGATTGTGGGAGGAAGTGGCGTGTCATGTGGCGGCTGAGAAGAGGGAGGGGCATGAAGATGACGAGGAGATGCATTTATCTACCACATCATGAGCATGAGATATCATCACATGTAAATAGTATATGACTCATATCACATAGCCTTTCTTTTTGTAAAAACATTTTGTTAGCACATTTCTTGTTGTACATATAGTTTTTTTAGCATGTGGCAACACATGGGCATCCAGCACTATGTGAATAAATTCACTTTTGGTCCATTTTAAACTTGCTAATTGGCTTCTTACAACTCACGATGGATCTTTGTAATCCAATGTCTGATCGAACATAGAGATGAAAGAACTAGGAATCCGCACGGACTCGGTGCACGTCTTGGTGGTGGATAAGCACATACACAAGGGGAGGGGATTAGGGCGGAGAGCGGGGGGCATCACTCAATTTTAAAGGAGAGGGCTCTATTAGGAAAATGAAAGGGTGTGTCATGGGACAGGGTTTCTGTATTGAGCCCACATGTTGAAAATAAGACAACCACATTTCTTCCCCACATATGGTCTGGATTTGGGGAGCCCAGACTGGGAGAAATGAGCTTCGACCTTGAGGACAAACTTAATCATTTGTTTGATTCACTTATATGCACTATAGTCCGTAGCAACCGGTTATTTTTCGTCTGGTTTTTTTGTCCCACCTCCCACCACCCCTTTCCATCGGTTTTCCTCTTCTCTTGTCTGGCCGGCAATACCCAACGTATTTATGGTAATCAATCACAATTAATCCACGTATGCAAAGGCTATAAACTCAGAAATCTCATCAATCCAGGTATGGTAAGGTCATGACTCAGAAAATTTCGAATATGATAATTATATGGTAATAATTTAGAAATCGAGCACTAAACCAATTTGAAAATCAAACCATTGATGTAATTAATCATCTAGATAGTTAATTACATATGCAATTAATTAGGTCCATTTGAATATGAATTTTTTCGCACTGAATCAATTTAAAAATTGAGTTATTAATGCAATTAATTAATTTGTTAGCCAACGCCTACAGATAATTAGAAGTAGGGATATTTCCAATTAGTCAGATAATTAATTCATTTGGTTGGCAATTAATTAGGCATTCATTTTTTGTGTACTTAATTACTTAAGCAAGCAATTAGTCATGGTGAATCATTTTGAAAGCGCTTGTGGGCAAAAACAATCAACGGGCTCTCAGTTACATTGCAAACCACCGAGCACCGCTTGCCAACATGGACACCGGCCACCATGCGCTCGCGACATGGGCGACCTAGCATTCACCAAGATGGATGAAGTCTATGCTCCGCGGGATGTCCACTCGATGACGGTGGCCGAAATGTTCGCGGGTGAGGACAACATGACACAACACTAGCTAGGTGGTTCATGCTATAGTAAAAAAGGAAGAGTGTTCCAAAAACAAGAAGGAAAAAGAACTGAAGCCAAAGTGGTGGATGGTGTTGGAGAAAGTAAGAGTGTTCCAAATAATAAGAGAAACAAAAAAAAAGAAAGAGTATTCTAGGAAATAAGTAGGAATGAGAACTAAAGTTGGCGAGGAATGAGAAAGAAGAAGATGAGGCATCGATGATGAACACATTAATGTTGACGTGGTGCTGGTTGGTGCCAATTAAACGGATTGGCGAAGAGGCATGGAGTAGAAGACGTAGGGAAACATGAAGAAGAGAAGAACGACAATTATCCCTTCTAGCATATATGGATGGAGGTGGAGCTTATTGGTGACTAGGAAAGATCTTTGTAGTTATTTGTTGTTTTGTGTTAATAGTATGTGTTAGTTTAACCCACTCTATTATATCGTAAACAAAAAATTTTCATCCTTACTGCAATGCATGGCGAAGATGAGTTGGCTGTCATATGCTTTTAATGGAGGTGGCGCCAGTGAGAGAAAAAACGAGAAATGTCTCGCTACGGCGAAAAATCGGTCAAGAATGAGAGGTTCCGACAGAAAAAAGGGAAGGTGCATCATTGGATAGGGTTTTTGTGTTGAACCCGGATGTTACAGATATTGCGGATAGCCCGTAGCAACGCACGGGCGTTCTGCTAGTATGAATAATGATCTGGATGTACCTAGTGACGTTCGCGGGCATTTGAAGGATCGGATTTACCTAGTCCGACTCCCAGTAACCAACGAATAGGAATAGTAGGTAAACTTTTCGTAAAAGTATAATACTCGTACGTAGGAATAAGATTTGTGGTAGCCAATAGGTACTTCCGGTGCACGCTAGCGACAGTTCAAGCTGGTGAATCCACTGACCGACTGCACGGTTTTCCTCCTTTTTTTCCACCACCGACGACGAGGAGTGCTTTTTTTTCTTTTTTTTTCCACCACCGACGGCGACGAGTGCGGCGCAGCCAGCTCGTGGGCCGTAGCCCACCAAGGCTTTTGGAGGAAAAACTTTTATTTTATGCACAGGGAGAAAATGAAAGGAGGCCCAGTACAGCCGGTGCTTATTACAGCCCAAGACCACACTGCAGGTCACCGTTCCCAATCCGATCGAGATTGAACGGAACGCCGCCGCCTCCCGCACGGCCCACCCGCTCCGTCTCCAGTCTTCCCCGGCAGCCGTCCATTCCCCCGGCAGCCGGCGCGGGGATGGTGCCTTGGAGAGGTTCTCGCCTCGATCGGGTCCCTTCACGGCTCGCTTAGGAGTACTTGGTTAATTCTAAGAGGAGCGCCATCGTTGATGAGCATGGAGCAGAGGCAGCCATGAGGTCAGCAACATCCAGTCAGTTCTTGTCGCCGTTTTATTCCTAGTTCGTGCAGCACATTAAGGCATGGATGTTTGCTCTTCACCAGTTTATATATACAAGGATGTCTAGGGCTGGTGAATGAATTCTGTCCCAAGTGAATTCCGCACTTCAGGTCAGTTTGATGGCTTTAATTTCTTGTATTTATTTATGTTTGTGCTCTCAGGCATTTGTCAGATTTCTGGGCATTTCTGACAAGCCACATTCCAATGTTTGTCAACTGCTGCATACCATTCTACCTCTGATGTACACTTGTTTCTTTTTTCAAGGTGTCACATACTAAGAAATTCTCCTCCGGAAGCAGCCAACAGAGGCACCTAAGTCGACGCGGGGCGAGTCATCGGGCAATTTTCCACCTTCCCTGCCTCGTTTGGCTGCTCATTTGGTGTCCATCTCATTGGCAGCTTCGCGCCACCTGTTCGACGGAATGGCAGAGAGGCTCTGCAGCAAGAAAGCGGCTGTGGCTGCTGGCGAGGACCGCTTAAGCACGCTGCCGGAAGATGTGATCCATCTCGTGCTGTCGCTCCTGCCCTCGTGTCAAGCCGTGCGGACGTGCGTGCTCGCCACCCGCTGGCGCACCCTCTGGAAGTCCGTGCCGTCTCTTCGCGTGATCGCGTCGATGCCGATGATGAGGCCTACCGGTGTTGCCAGGACCTGAAGCGTTTCATCGATAGCTTTCTTCGCTGCCGTGACCCAACACCTCTGCACGAATGTGAGATCCTTTTTGACGATGATCGGCGCTCGGAGGAGTTTCACCAAGACTTTGAGCTGTGGCTCCGTTATGCCGTGCCTCACAAAGTGAGGGTTCTCCGATTTGAAATCCTAGCTGGTCATGATCCGTTGCAGCTATCTGCCGGGGCTCTCATCTCGGAGCATTTGACAACATTAATTCTTTGTTGCGTCGAGTTTGAGGATTTCTCTCTGGATGTTTCCGGCTGTCAGTCACTTGAGGTGCTGGAGATGCACGAGTGTGTAATCAACATCGGGACTGCCTTACCGAAATCCTTAAAGCATCTGACAATCAGAGATACAAGTTTTGGCTCTCAGGATTCCCCCTGTCTTACTTCTGCGCCAGGTCTGGTTACCTTGGAAGTTGCTGACTGTCATGGTTGGACCCCGTTGTTTAAGAGCTTGCCATCACTAGTTGCGGCATTTATAAACACCGAATATGTCTTGAAGGGTTCTTCCGGAAATAGTTTCAATGGGTACTGTGGTCATGAGCAATGTGTGGTGTGCCATGGTATAGCTGATTTTGTGTTTCTTGAAGGTTTGTCGGGCGCTACGAATTTAGAGTTGACAGCTGAATACTTTATGGTATGCTCACACTCTTTTCCAGTTCATTATATGCTTGCTGTTTTGCTAATGCCGTTTGTTGTTTTCTGTTCACCTTGGTATTATTAAATCTTACACTTGAAGTTAGAGCTTCAATTGTCCTTTAATTCTTCACCTCGTCTAGATTTTCAGAACAGATATAGAATGGTGCCCTATGTTTAGCAGGCTAAAAACATTGTTGCTCAGTGACTGGTGTATGGCTCAGTACTTCCATGGACTAGTTTTCTTTCTCAAGCACTCACCGATTCTAGAGAGGCTTACCCTTGAACACTGTACTTTATCTAAGGTATGAATTCTTTTCTTCTTCTTCTTCTTCTATGTATGATAGATGCTTTGTCTTTGAAATTGCCACGTACTGCTGGTTCATTTCAGTCAACTATTTTGTTTGCAACAGCAATGGTATGATACCACGACTGAAACCTACAAGCCAAAGGACAAATTCTTGGTATCAAAGCATCTCAAGGCAGTCGAAATCAATCATGTGAAAGGTGATAAAAGGATTCACCTATTATTGAAGGTCCTTGCTTTCCATGGAGTATATTCGGAACTAATAAACTTTAAAGAGAAGTATACTTCTTAACGTAAGTGACTATAACCACATTTTACTGTTACAATGTTTATGTAGTCAGCATGTATGACATTATTATTTTTCCAGTCAATTAAATCACAAAATAAAACTGAATTTGGAAACAACCATTGGGTGAGGTTAGAAATGAAAAACGGAAGACCACCTAACTTATTTCAGTGAAATGTAAACCTAGGCCAAAGAAGAAGTGCATGCAACATGTTTACATCCTTTGGCTTGTCAATGCCACTATGACACCACACACCTTTCATTCACAATGCCGCATCTTGGTCGACCATTTAGCCTGCTCATGATCAATACCAAGCATCAAACATGGTGATGCCATCTGCTGGGGCAACAACTACAGCTGCAAGAGGTGCTTGGTGGCTGTAGCTACATGCATTTGCTGTCAAGTAACATGATAATGCTTGATTGATTATCAAAATCCATCATGTTGCTAAAAACATGGACATTTTATTGAGGGTTCTCATCTTGTCTTCACAATGAGAAAGTTCAATTTGGTGCTCTTTAGTTTGTTGGAGGTCCAGGCCTCGAGGGAAATTGTCGAATGACAAGTTAAAACTTCTGACTAGTTTTCATGTTAACAATACATCGTTTGAGCATTACAATAAAATAGATCAAGTTGCATCTTTCTTTTTTTTTGCGAACAAGATCAAGTTGCATCTTTGTCCGACCATCCAAGTGAATTTTCTTGTACAGTTTTCCTGCACTTCAGTCTCACTCGCTAATTGGCGAGGACTTTCATGTGCTCATTGGGTCTCCTGTTGTTGTTTCCACAGGCTTCAGTTTCCAGCATGAATTGTAGTTCAGACCGTCTACTATGGCTTCTCTATCCAGACGCCCATGTCCATGAATGATTCACCATAAGGTACTCTGCGTGTTGTCAGCTGAGATCGCGCGTCTGCCCATCATGTCTGTTCACATGAACTCGTGTCCTCAACCCGGCCAGACTCAGGCACTCAAGCCTGACCTGATTAAATTGCTGAAGTCCAACGTTTATTTCGTTCTTTCAAGTACAACTTCTGTAATAAGGAGTAGCATCTAAAGACTACTATAAAGTAAACTTTGATGACACCTGGAAAGCTGTTTTAGTTGCTTTGTGGTGATTGTTTGAGTACCCTGCATAGGTTGCTTCAAATTTGTTCAAACCTCTGACACCTTGGTGAGTTTAAGTTTAAGCATGCATAAATTATTTCTTTTCTTTTCTCGTGGTTTCGTAACTTCACTGTGGTTTCAGACCCAGGTTATCTGGAAAAACAGAGAGAGGAAAAATGCCTCGTCTCTCAAAGAGATTCAGCCAGATGGACTTTTATATCCCCCTGTGATCAAAGTCACAGCCAAATATCTACGTTCTTTTTATAGCCAGCACAATATCTAGGTTTGTTTTATAGATGAATAAATATGTATTATACTATTGGAAACTTCTCTCCCGTATGAATTGAATGGTGTACTTTTTTTTTGTCACATAAATAACATTTTGTTGGTCACAGTGATGGTCTAAATCAGGCTCAAAATACATGCGGGCACCCTTACATGGAGTATTAGAAACAAATATTTATTCCTTTTGAACACATTCAAAATAACATGATAGAATTCCGCATAGCGAAAATTACCTTCGATCAATGGATGACTGATACTCCCTCCGTTCCTAAATATAAGTCTTTGTAGAGGTTCCACTATGGACTGCATACGGGGCAAAATGAGTAAATCTACATTCCAAAATGCATCTACATACATCCGTATGTGGTACATAATGAAATCTATACAAAGATTATACTCCTATTTAGGAACGAAGGGAGTATTGAACAGTACTTAGAAGAGCTCTTCGAATGAACAAATGGCTAGTGGAACAAATAAGAAAGAACACGTTTCATCTGAATGTGGCATGTAAATAAACACATGTACATAAGAACAAATCAGTTTTGTTTTCACAAACATATGTAAACACATTGCACATGACATGAGACACCACGCTGGACGTTCCACCGTCATGACATGTGTATCGGCTTACCACAACTACTAGACATTTTCCCCGCAAGAAAAAGAAAAGGAAAACTCTAGCCAAAATACATGCCTCGTCACAGAATTTGCTATGTGATGCTCATTGCGTCAGATTGCGGGGAGAACATACGGGGCAATGTGACAAATTTTCTTTGGTTCTGGCGGTTTTCTTTTGTGCTCTCTTTCTCGTTTATTCTCAGGGGTTCCCTTTACTGTTTTTTCTGCTCCTTTTCTTTTTCTTACTTTTTGTTTAAATTTACGTCATTTTTACATTCTGAACTTCTCTACATACATGGATTTTTTTTTTGAAACTACGCTTTTAGGAAAAAAATCTTGATTCTTTTAATATTCATGTAGTTTAGTAAACTTTCGTTATGTATTTCAAATTTTCGCATTTTAACGGAAAAAACAGGCAAAAACTCTGAGCGAACCCTGAGTAAACTTGATATAGAGAGTTTTTTCTGCAAGGACACAAAATCATTGGTAGAATTCGTGCAATATACAGTCTACACTTCCACAAAGTTATAGCTAGCCACGAACATGACACTGCGGTACTATTTCAAGTTCCATCCTCACCTCTGAGGTTTTAAACCAGCAAAAAATCAGTACGAAACGAAACTAGACTCAAACGAAACGACCTTCTACATAGACGACGCCTTCTCCAAGCAGCCAAACACACATCACAAAATGTGCACATTTACCGGCAACCAGCTGCTGAACGGATGCATCAAACCAGATCTGCGCAAAATGATGCTATTTCTTTGCATTGCCGGAAAAGAGCTTCTGCGCCACACCCTTCTTCCAAACGTTTCTTTCAGGGCTCACATCATCAGGATGACGAAAATCAAGCATAGCCAATGAGTTGTCGCCCAACCGAGCTCTGAGAAACTTTGACGTCTTCTTTGATTGTTTACTGTTGTTATTACTGCTGCTGCTTCCTCCACCCTTGCCCACATACCTACTGGTGCTAGACGCCTTTGAAATGGCAACTTGATCACCTCCAGCAGATAGTGGGGTTCTTTCCTTGGAAGATCGGTACCCATCCTTTGAAAGCACTGCAGCCTCTCCTTCCTGAAGCAATTTCTCTTTCAAGGTAATGGTTTCAAAACTGCCATTTTCTTTCAGGCTTTTAGAGCGCATGTTGGCGTAATAGGCCTCAGCAAGTTCGGTCTGCTTCAGAGGATCAGGCAACAGTATAGCCATTTCAGGAACAAGATGCGATATACCAAACTGCTCCACATAGGAGAGATACTCCGAAGTACCAATGACGCCGTGACGGTATTCAGAAGCAATTTCTTTAAACGCAGAGAACCTATCCTCATCCATTCCAAATGCAGCACGCATTTTTTCCACGAGGGCGTTGTTCGCTTGCCGAACATCCTCCGCAAGAGGCAAAGGCTGGCTGCTTTGAGGTGACACTTGGTGTTTATTGCCGTAAGCTGTACTTGATGATGCTTGGGTAGAGGACCCACCAGAAACAAGATTAGGGGTAGAAACAGAGTGCTTCATCTTGATTGGAGCTCTGGAATTCCATGCTGAACCACTGGAGGCAGGTGGCACGAGCCCATTATCTCTTGTCGATTGAGGTACAGTCCGAAGGTGAGAAGACCCAGAGAGATGTAGCCCCTGATCAGGCGTCGGCCATGCCTCGGTGGAAGTGGAAAAATCAGGCACTATCTCAGGATTTTCAGTGGTTTGGGACCGACAAGAATTCATGGCGCCCTTCCTAGGTTGTTGAAACCTTGATGCAAATGTGTTCTTAGCAAGACTTTGCAGCCCCTGTTGTGTTGAAGCAGAACCCTTGTTACTTAACCCAGGCAATGGAGGGAATAATGATTCATCACCAAGCCTCGCAGAATCCCTTGAGCTCTGATTAACAGCCGGTGCATGCTTTGCTTGATGCTTCGCAGAACCCCTTGAGCTCTGATTAACAGCCAGTGCATGCTTTGGTTG
>NC_041388.1:555631107-555633460 GCF_002162155.2 Triticum dicoccoides | reverse complement strand
TTTTTCAGGAACAGCATCCATCCTAGCATCAGGAATATCCTGGTCTCCAGGAAGAGGAAAAGACAATTGTTCGAGCACGCCACCATTCCCTAAGCTTTGACCAGAACTGGCTGAATTGACACTTGATGACTGTAAAGGCCCTGCAACACTATCAACTAGACTTCCAAGGCCATGATGTTCTGCAGTTGCAGTGCCATCCCGCTCCTGCTCAGGTGTAGGACATGTCTGGGTGGAAGTGGAAACATGAGGTACTATCTCAGGATTTTCAGCGGTTTGAGGCCGACCAGAATTTAGTACCTTCACGGTGCCCTTCCTAGGTTGTTCAAGCCTTGATGCAAGTGTGTTCTTAGCAAAAGGTTTCAGCCCATGTCGTGTTGAAGCAGAACCTTTGTTACTTGACCCAGGCAATGGAAGGAACACATCACCAAGCCTCTCAGAACCCCTTGAGCTCTGATTAAGAGCCAGCGTATTACTTGATTGATGCTCCGAGAGGGGAGCAAACGAGGTTTCATCTGAAACAGCATCCATCCTAGCATCAGGAATATCCCGGCCTTGAAGATGAGGAAAAGACAACTGTTCAAGCACGCGACCATTCCCTAAGCTTCGACGACGAGAACTGGCCGAACTGACACTTGATGACTGTAAAGGCCCTGCAACACTATCAACTCGACTTCCAAGGCCATGCTCTGCAGTTGCACTGCCATTCCGCTCCCGCTCAGGTGTAGGACATGTGTGGGTGGAAGTGGAAGCATGAGGTACTATCTCAGGATTTTGAGCAGTTTGAGGCCGACCAGAATATAGTACCTTCACGGTGCCCTTCCTAGACTGTTGAAGCCTTGATGCAAGAGTGGTCTTAGGAAGACCTTGCAGCCCCTGTTGTGTTGAAGCAGAACACTTGTTACTTGACCCAGGCAGTGGAGGGAACAGTGATTCATCAGCAAGCATCGTGGAACCCCCTGCGCTATCAAGTCGACTTCCAAGGCCATGGTCTGCAGTTGCACTGCCATCCACAGGTAATGAGAAATCCCCATCAGGTCTGTCATGGTGAGCACTACGGCCCCTGCCTCTGCCACGCCTTTGATCTTGCTCATTCCTTTGGTACATAAAACTGGTAGGTATCTGAAGTGCGGCGTTCCTCTGGGCACGAGACATCCGCCCGCCGTGCTCCATTGCATTGTGTCTGTTGATCTCCGCGTCGCTCTGGAAGACAACAAACTTCTTGGCCAAACACGCGTCATCTTCGCAGAGGAAGTGATCTTTCCGAAAATGCATCTCCAAATCATTGTAGTTGCGGAAATAATCGTACTGCCCAGGATGCCGCCTCTGACATATGTGGCACGAGTAGTGGTCCCTGGTCATATGCGCGTAAAGCTCATTATCTCCATAGAATGCCCTCTTGCAATACTCGCAAATCGGGTGTCCCGCAAAGCCGCCGCGTTCGACCTCGGAGCCATCCACCTCAGTGTCCCCTGTTTGCGTGTGCCGGGCCATCTGTTCCTGCGTGTAGAGCTTCTGTTGACAGATGAACACCTTCCTCCCCTCCAAGCAAAGTTTGCACATGCGCAGCCCATGCTTGTCGGACAGATGCCCCCTTAGCAGGCCAATGGTCTTGAAGGTGCTGTCCCTGCCCTTCGCTTGCGCCGCCTGGCCCTCATCAATTCTCTCACATACGCTGCAGGAGAGCCGGCACATGGCCCGAATCATCTTGTAGTGGTCGGCGTCGTCGAAGTAGGCCCTTGAATCCTCGTGGTACCAGTACTCCCCCGCCTTCCCCTCGCTCGCCGCGGCGGGCAAGGCGGAGAAATCGGAGATGACCCTCGTGTAGTCCCCCATGGCCTTGGTGACGAAGACGGAGGGGCAGTCCGTCTTGCAGATGCAGCAATGACGGTCCCCGACGACGAAGCGGAGGCGGACGACGCAGGTCGAGCACACCTCCCGGTGGCCGCAGGGCCCGTAGGCCACCCACTCGAGCGCGTCCGCGCACACCGCGCAGCTGTCGTCCATCCCGGCGTGCGGCGGGGGTCGGTCGGCGGCGGCGAGGAAGGGTTAGGGTTCGGCGGCGGCGGGTTAGAGGAGGCGAGAAGGTTCGAGACGATGGAGCGGTTTGGCTCTCGGCTTTTCTCCTCTCCGCTGGAGAGAGTTTTTTCTTTTTTATAAGTTGGACCGCTTTTTTTTTCTGAGAAGAATAAGTTGGACCGCTGGGCGGAGAGGTTTGGTAAGGCGGTGGAGAGACCAGGTTCGACACGCTTAAACGGGCCGGCCCACTCGCACGCCTGTGCTGCGTGCGTTTCCCCTCGCACGGAGCGTCGAATAGTGGGTCTCTCCCCTTGCCCCCCGTGTTCCTCTCAGTCTT
>NC_041388.1:555607117-555630669 GCF_002162155.2 Triticum dicoccoides | reverse complement strand
TTGCTCGAGGAAGTGAATGCACGGCGATCGCCGGGGAGGCGAGGAGACTCGACGCGGTGACGATCTATATCTATTCGCCGCTGACCCGCCGCATTCCTCTCCCCCACCAACAGAGAACCCAGAACCGAGATGGCTTAGGGGAGTGACTGCTCTGCTCACGTCGCGACCCGGAGTGCGGAGCAAACCCGCCGCCGCCGAGGAGCGGGAGCACTCCATCGGACGGGCCTCCTGCGCGGCTGGCCGGAGACGGCGACCAGAGGTAACTTGGTGCGAACCTTGGCTTCTTTACCAATCTTTGCCGCATGTTTGCTCATTCTGTGTCGGCCACCATCGGCAGCTTCGGGGCGGGACACCACCTGTTCGACGGAATGGCCGAGAGGATGTGCAGCAAGGAAGCCGCTGTGGCTGGCGGCGATGAGGACCGGCTAAGCACGCTGCCGGACGAATTGATCCAGCTGGTGCTGTCATTCCTGCCCTCGCGCCAGGCCGTGCAGACGTGCGTGCTCGCCACCCGCTGGCGCACCCTCTGGAAGTCCGTGCCGGCCATTCGCCTCGACGCCTATGCTGGGACCTACCAGTTTGGGCAGGACCTGAGCCATTTCGTCCATAGTCTTCTCCGATACCGTGACCCAACTCCTCTGCGTGAATGTGAGATCCTTTTTAATGGCGATCATCGCCATGATTGCTATGACCTACGAGGAGGAGATTCAGCAAGACTTTGAGCTGTGGCTCCGTTATGCTGTGTCATGCAAAGCGAGGGTTATTCGACTCGAAATGACTGTTTATCGTCCTTTGAGGATATTTCCTGGGACTCTCATCTCCCAGCACTTGACAAGGTTAATTCTTCATCGTGTCCAGTTTGAGGATTTCTCTCTTGATGTTTTGGGCTGTCAGTTACTGGAGGTGTTGGACATTCAAGACTGTATAATCGACATTGAGACTGTTTTCCCAAAATCTCTACAACATCTGGCGATCAGAGATACAGGTCTTTTCCCAATGGAAACCCGGTGTGTTATATCTGCGCCAGGTCTGGTTTTCTTGGAACTATACGACTGTTTGGGTTGGACTCCGTTGCTTGAGAGCCTGCCATCATTGGTAACGGCATTTATCAACACTGGACCCTACTGCAGAGATAATTGTAGAAATAGTTCTAACGCGGACTGTGGTCTCGAGTCATGTGTGGAGTGCTATGGTATAGATGATTGTGTGCTTCTCCAAGGTTTATCAGCCGCTACAAATTTAGAGCTGATAACCTGCAAGTCTATGGTATGCTTGTGCTTCTTTTTCCAATGGATATGCTTGTTTTGCTGACTCCTTCACTTCATCTTTGCATCAGTGTATTAGTCAATTGGAGCATATTAAACTGGCTTGTGGTATGCATTGCATGTTTGTCACCAACTCCCTCTTTTTTAATCGTATTTTTCTAATTTTTCTTGCATCTGCACCATTTTGTATTACAAGAAGAATGCCGAGAAGGCTCATAACTTACAACTTACAACTTACTTGACATCAAACCCAGAACCCCAAAACAACTCTAGCAAATGGAGCTAAACTAGCAAAACTGGTTCTGACCCAATGTAAACAAAAAATAGAGGGGAAAAAAGAAGAGGCAGGAAAAAATGGTTTGCAAGCCTAGCCAGCTGTTATCTCTAGATGCCTGAACTGCAAGGGGCTGCCGTCATGTTTCTATGAAGATAGCCCCTATAGTTTGTTCATGAGAAAGGCATTATACATATAGTATGCATGTAAGGCTACTTGGTACTTACATTCTACTATGCGAAAGCATATGATTCAGATTAATCTGGGAGCCATGTCAATTTGTGTGACACTTAAATAGTGCGGCTTAATTTAATATGGTTCTAAAATCTGGTTCAGGGTATAAATCGCTTTATTGCTTGTGCATAGTTGCTCAAATTTAGAATTTTCTAGAATGCTTGTATTCATTTCAGTATTACTAATTCATATACTTGAATTAAGAGTTTCAACTGTTCTTTTTTTTTTCCACTTCGCCCAGATCTTCAGAAATGATATAAAATGGTCCCCGATGTTTAGCAAGGTAAAAACATTGTTGCTTGGTGACTGGTGTATGGCTGCTAACTTCAGTGGACTAGTTTACTTTCTCCAGCACTCACCAATTCTACAGAGGCTTACGCTTGAACTTGCTAGTCGCTCTGAGGTATAACTTTTTTCATGTATGATGCCTTATCTTTGAAATTTCCATGTACTGCTTATTCCTTTCAGTTAATTATTTTGTTTGTGACAGGAATTTCTCATTGAAACGAGTGAGATCTACAACCCAGCGGAACAATTTTTGGTATCAAAACATCTCAAGGCAGTCAAAATCAATCATGTGAAAGACGATAAAAGGATTCACCAATTATTGAAGGTCCTTGCTTATCATGGAGTACATTTGGAACTAATAAACATTGAAGAGAAGGAGGACGCTCGTGAACGTAAGTATTACAACCACATTTTACTGTTATATTGTTTATGTAGTCTGCATGTGTGACAGTTGGAAAACTGTATTGTTATTCTAGGAAGATAAATCACAGACTAGTACTTATATTTGGAAAACTAGATGTTCAACCATTTGGTGTAGGTTAGAAATGAAAAAGACCCACCTATATGTTTCAATGGAAATGTAAACCTAGACCAAAGCAGAAATACATGCACCATTTCTACATCATTTGTCTTTCACATCTTAATTGGTTGTTTAGGCTGCTGGTGATCAGCACCTAACAGTATACTCCCTCCGTCCTTCAAAGAGTGTACTTCCAACATTGTTGGAAAATCAAACTATCAATGTTTGTGAAACCAAATAGGTATATGATGAAAATATATTTTATCATGGATCTAATGCTACTTAACTTGATGACATAAAGGTTGGTGTATTATTGTACAAATAAGGTCAAACATTTAAAAGTTTGACTTTCCAATAAAGTTGGAAGTACACTCTTTGAAGGACGGAGGGAGTACATGGTGACTGCATCCCCTGGGGCAACAACTACAGGTGGATGCATATGCTGTTAAGTAGGAGGATAATGCCTGATTTATTCATTATTAAAACCCAACAGGTTGCTGAATGCAGGAGCACTTTATTGAGGTTTTCACCTTGTCTTCGTAATGAGATAATTGAACTTGCTGCTCCGTAGTTGCTTTGAGATCGAGAGAAATTGTGGAATGATAAGTTATATCTTTTGAATGGCTTCATTTTGTATGCTGGTTCAATTCTATTTAGCCTGGGCTTTCATGTGCTCATTGTGTTTCTGTTGTTCCCGCAGGCTTCAGTTTTCAGCACAAGTAGCAGTTCAGATCATCCACTATCGTTGCTTCTCTACTCAGAGACTCCCATATTCCCCGAATGTTACACTGATAAGGTGGTACTTCCTGCGTTTTGTGAACCGAGATGGTGCGCCTGCCCATCACGTCCATTTCAGTATGTCATGTGCCTCGCCTGGATGCTGTTGGAAAGGCTTAAACCCGTCCCCGTATCGCTCTTGCTTGTTTCCTGAGCTTGGGTTAGTGTCAGTCCTGAACTGATCAAGCTGCTGAAGTCGGTGCGTTTTTGGTTTAGTCGTTTTGTGGTGCAACTTATTGTGCAAAATGTTGCGTATCTTGTCCTATCGCTCCCGGAAGACTGTTTTTATTGGGTTCTCGTGGTGGTTGTTTGTTTAAGTTCCCCAGCAAAAACAAAATACGAGCATAATATTACAGTTTCCTTCCCCAGCAAAAACAAAATAAAAGTTACAGTTTCCTTGTGAACATAAGATTGTAGATGAGAGTATATTAAAACTTGGAGCAGAAGTGTTTGCAAGTGAAACCTAAAAAGTGAGATGCCGAGTAGAAGTCTTTCCAATACGAGCATAATATAATATTGTTGAAAGCGCAGTCTTCCAGACAATCGAAATACTCAAGGAACTAAACTGAAATCGCTTGTGCGCTTCTGATGATCACGCGAAGCTGCTGTGTTTGCTGGTTACAGTCTTGAGCTGAGCACGGTGTGAATGTAATGGCGAGGTGCCTGCCTGCTAAAGCTGCTGTCCAACAGTCCATCTGATCTTTTTTTTTTGTTTGCAGGGGTGGTCCATCTGAATCTTCTTGGAACGGTCGTGTGAAAATTTCCTGGATATACTTGAATTTGATTCTTTTCTTTTCTTTTCGAATAAAAAGCTAGTACTCCTCCGCTAGAGTAGAGTAGTTGTTTAACGACGAGCCGAAAGCTGTCTGGGTTTCCCTACCAAAAAAAAGCTGCCTGGGAACGGTGGGGCCGGGCTAGTTGCTGCCTCCATGACCGGTGGGGCCACCGTCCGGCTCGTAGATAGAGCGATCGTCCTCCGCGTCCACGGTGCACACCCAGCGATCCCCCATCCCTCAAAAAAAAAAACCAGCGATCCCCCAACGGGAATGAGACGCTCCCCCGCCGACAGCGCGGCCCCACGCGTGAGCCCGCACCACTCCCGGACAACACGGCAAAGCGCGGCGCGGGCCCACCTCCCCGGCCGCTTCGCCTCCTCCCCGACGGGTCAAGTCAAATCCGACCGTTGGAGACAGAGCCGCACCAGCACCGGCACCGACCGACCGACCGACGCAAGGCCCCCAACAAAGTCGCCAAACCCACAGGCCCCAGCCCATGCCCAGCTCCACCCCAAGTCCCCAACACACAGCACACAACACAACACACAGCCACGCCGCCTCCCCTCCCCTCCCAGTCTCCCACCTCCGGCGGCGGCGGCGAGCCAGATAGAGAGCGAGGCCGGCCGGGGGGGAGGAGGAGGAAGATGATGATGCCCACGGGCGGCGACTCCAGCTCCCCCGTGCGCGCGCTGCGGCGGCTGGCCGGCTCCCTCCTCGCCGCCGCGCGCCTCCGCGGCTCCTTCAGCGCATCCAAATGGTCACCCCCCACCGCCCGCGCCCTGTTTGGTTGTTTGTTGTTTGTTTGTTTGTTTTATCGCGTGCGTCACCGGTGGAAACTAACTCACTGACGGTGGTGTCGGTTCGTTTGTTGGTTCGCAGCAAGACGGAGGCGCGGATGGCGGCGGCGCGGATGAAGCTGCTGCGGAACCGCCGCGAGGCGCAGGTGCGCAAGATGCGCGGGGACGTCGCCGCGCTGCTCCGCGACGGCCGCGAGGACACCGCCCGCATCAGGGTACGTAGTACGCCCCATACCTCATAAATCCTACAGTGCAGTGTATACATGTTCGATGTTCCAGCCGGCTCGCTCTCTTCTGCACGCGCATCCTCCTGCATCAGACACACCTCGGCTCGCCGGACAGATTGGTCGGGGTCGCCGCGGTTCCGTTTAGTTCGGCCAGCACGCGTCGGGCCTTCCGGCCGGCCTTCTGCGCCAAATCCAATCCCGCGACCGGCGGTGAATCCAGATATCGCTAGCGCGTCCATGGCAGGAATGGCCCTGCTCATTCGGACGGACAGAATCGGGAAACAGATTCCAGAAATAGTACAACACTTTCTGATTGATGCGGAAGAGATTATAACTTCCTTAAATCTAGCGTTTCCTCTTCCACTCTACCTATATATACATTGCAGATAAGGAAACTTCTTTATAATCAATTAATTAATGATTTAATGTCCAATAGTAGACAATACAAGGCTGGTTTATACCCAACCGTGTTTACTGGGTTTTGACTCCAGTTCATTCCTGTACAAATCAGGCAGGTCAGGGTGCCGTTACACTCCAGTCTAAGATCCAACATTAAATAACACATTTCTCTCTGATTACTTACCCTTTTTAACATTCTTAGTAGATTTGAATATGTGCATGCTATACATTTAAGAAAAGGGTATGTATACTATACATTTGCGTCTTGCAAATGCTCAATTGTGTTCTTTGGTTTGTTTTGTATGCGACCTGTATCAGTTAGTCATAGAGATTGGGCTGCCTCGTGTAGGCATTGGTGCTTCACCCACTGTGAGTCTCAAGACACTGATTAGTCAGAAAAGGGGACAAAATTAGGGAACAGTTTCTGACATAAAATTTCTCTGAAAAAACACTGATTAGTCAGATATATAGAAGCTTTGATGCGATAGAGATTACAGAGATTTGAGGTAAGGGAACTTCTTAACTATGCTTTAATGTCTTAAACATAGCAAGCTTTTTCATTTATATCCAACCATATTGTGGGTTTTGACTATAGTTAATTTCTGACAAATCAGGCTGTTGTTACTCTTTTCCTTGAAAGAGAATAGGTTGTTGTTACACTTGAGTCTAATCCCACATTGAATTATTCCCCCCGGCACCTTTGTAAACTAGAGGATGTGTATGCTATGTATTTATTTAGGAAAAGGATATGCACATGTACCGAACAATGAGGAAAACACTGTCGACCATATCTCAAATCAAGTTATTTGGTGTATTTCAGGTCGAGCATGTAATTAGAGAACAAAACACTATGGCGGCAAATGAGATTATTGAACTTTTCTGTGAACTGATTGTTACACGGCTTCCCATCATTGCCAAGCAGAAGTATGTGTATCTTGCAACATTTCCTTGCTTTCAGAATTGTTTGTTCTGATAACCAGGACCTAAACTTGTGCCACTGGCCAACCTCTTCTTCAGGGAATGCCCAGCGGACCTGAAAGAAGGTATCTGCAGTTTGATATTTGCAGCCCCAAGGTGCTCTGAACTCCCTGAACTCACTCGGATGCGGGACCTTTTTGAAAAGAAGTATGGGAAAGATTTCGTTGCTGCTGCAGTTGACCTGCGCCCAAATGCTGGTGTTAATAACCTTGTAAGTGTGTGTATTTCTTATTTTTTCTCCTGCAAAGTCATTCGATGTCACTACTGCATGTATTTTCTGCTCACTACTGAAATCGATGATGTTCTTCTGAAGCTAATTGAGAAGCTGTCAGCCAATAAGCCGTCTGGGCAAACTAAGCTGAAAGTTCTCAAGGATATAGCAAAGGAGCATCAAATCGATTGGGACCCGAGCGAGGCTGAGCAGGATCTTCTTAAACCTGCTGAAGAGATGATTGTATGTACTACTAACACTGTAATGTGCATTCTTTCATTTACAGGCTTTATAGTATCGAACTAATAGGCTTTACTTCTGAGCAGCAAGGACCTAGTTCATTTGGTGAAGCTTCCAAAATGCCCGTGAAGACTACGCTATCAGCAAATTTTGTGCAACCCAGTCCATCTATTTACAGGTTTCTAGCTCCTTTCCCTCTATAACGATACAAATGACGCAAACCTGTAACATTGGTTCCTCATCCATCCCTTCTTCTCATTTGCAGTTCTGGATACGCTGATGAGTATGATGATAATAATGTTAGAGGTGCCAAGCAATTCAAGGATGCAGCTTCAGCTGCACGAGCAGCTGCGGAGTCTGCTGCGCAAGCAGCATCTGCCGCTAAGGCTGCAGCCAACCTTGCCAACCAGAACACCCATTCATCCGACGAAGACGATGACGATGACGATGACGAGGACGAGGACTGGAAGACCACTCTTCATGAGTCCACTCATTCTAGCAGGCGCCAATCGATGATGAGCAACTCAAGCAGAACCTCCAGGAAAGAAAATGCATCCGCCTTCGATGAAATGAGGCTCCGTGGAAGCACAGGCAGAAGGTTAAGCGGGTCGAACCACATGGAAGATAAAGACTCGGACCTGCTTCAGGATCTGGGTACTGGCAGGACGCGCAGAAGGAACAGCCGTGCTGCTAGCAAGGTGCACTCGGAGATAAAGTTTGATGATTCAGAGGCGGAGGATGGCAGCGACGCCGAGATACAGTCCTCCCTGGAGAGGCGGCCTCCACGGAAGGAACGTTACCCAGGAAACGGTCACCGCGAAGAGAAGGAAGCAGAAGACAACGATGACTTCCCTGAGCCGCCGAAGGCGAACCCCGGCTCCCGCGTTCATCCGAACATGCCCCTGGACTTCGAGACCCTGACGGCACGCTTCGAGGCGCTGAGGTCATCCGGGGGGAAGCTCCCTTAGCTTGCGCAGTGGAATCGTGATGTTGAATCCTTTGCTTGCGCCTATACAATGCCAGAACTACATACTGCTAAGTTATATACATATTACTTGTCTCGTGCGTTTGGTTTTGCAAGGTGCTGGCTTGCCCCAAACTATTATTCCGTATCTATAATCTATAATATCTAAACAGTTCATCCCCACTACCTTATTTCTCTAAGCATGCAAGCTATCCAACTCAGCAGCCATGCCACATCAGCAATTACTCTTATTTATCTTCACTTGCCAGCTCGCCACATCAGCATATGTTTTCAACAAGTCGTGTTGGTTTTTGTTTTTAGGGTTAAATCATGCTGGCAACCGAAGCGAACCCCTTTGGGCTTCCCTGATCGATGAGGCGGCGTAATAACTGATAAAGAGAAGCCCATCCGTCGATCTCTTCTTATCTCTTACTCTTCCTGGTAGCAGAACGGGCGATGCCGTCAATCACCACCGACGGCACCATCGATGCCCAGCAGTCGAGCACTCCGGCGTTTCTCCAGTCCATGCGTCTCCACACGGGCGAGCAGAGGCACGCCAAGGCGGCACCTCTTCCTCTCCTCCTGGCGCGCGAGGACCTCGATAGAGCAACCTCCGTCGTGTCATCCATCTGGCTGCCGCCTCACCTGCGGCTCGATCTGATCTGGGGGAGATGGTGAGGGGTGGGGTTCGGCGGAGTTAGGGAAGAGGGAGATACGGTGCAGGACCACTACGCTGCAGACTTTAGGCGCCCGGAGTCGACGACTCTGCCTCCTGAAGGACGACCTCCACCACCTCCTTGCTGCCCAGAAAGCGACAACGACGCCGCCTCTCGGCGACTTCACGTGCTCCCCCAAAAATTCCCCTTCAGACAGTGGAGCGGCATCGCTCCCATAGTCTTCAACATCAGGTTGGTGTCTGCACCATTGCTCCAAAATTGTGTCATGCTTGCCAGGTCATGCAAAGTTTAATCCAACGTTCCCTCTTGCATTATATTGATTTCAAAAGCACATAGGATTACTGATGCATACCAGTATGATTATTTTAGTGTTGTCACAGATCCGTTCTCTTTTTCATGAAGTTGGCTGGGGGCTTTGGCCACATGACAACTTTAATTTGAGATATCAATGATATAAATCAGTGAAGTTAATGTAACACCACTCCTGTTTTGGCACTGTACAGGATGCAGATGAAGATATGGATTGCATACTAAAATTGCATTAATGTTCTGTCATTAAACACCATGCGTGGGTATATCATTCTCAACCAATGGTTGCTTTATGCTTGAAAATACTTCATGGCTGCACTATGATGGTAATATAAGTTTTGTTTTCCTCTAAGGAAACTTCATAGTTCCAACACTGTTTTACTTTTGCAGCGTTGTAGAATTCTTTTGAAGGTATGGGATTCCACATCATATTATGATTTTCCATTTACAATGCTTTGTTCATTCCCATTATCATGACCTTCATGGTAACCATTGCCACCTAAATTTAGCAAATAATCGCCGGTTATGTATGGTTCAATATTTGTGCATCACCAGTTATAAAGGGTTCAGTATATCAATTTGTTGAACTTTGCTGATATATTCATATGTACATTTGTATCAAAATGTACACAATTTCATTTTTGTTGGTGGTGTAGACTCATTGGATTATTGTGTTTTTTCTTCTCAATTTGATTATGGGAATGACCCAAAATTTGCCAAAGGAGTAGTGAAGTGGGTGCTCAAATCTTCATCTTTCGTTTGCTCTAAAATGATTTGGCATCTCCAAGTAATGTTCCCTTCTTATTGTAAGTAGCGTGCAAATCTTCATGAAATACTTTAGAGAACCACGACATTGAGGGCGTTCTCCTTTGCAAATAGGCCATTACCAATCTAGGTGCCATCAGCTTTGTGACCATGTTTATTACTCTCACTTGCAATATTGTTGCCTTTCATTTGTGGTCCGGTGGCAAGGAATCTTTTATGTACCGTCTCATGGCAGTATTTTTTGTTCTAATT
This sequence comes from Triticum dicoccoides, assembly GCF_002162155.2. NCBI lineage: Eukaryota > Viridiplantae > Streptophyta > Magnoliopsida > Poales > Poaceae > Triticum > Triticum dicoccoides. Next base: position 555,620,716 of record NC_041388.1, on the reverse strand, counting down.
GTATAGTTCTTCTATGCTGAGAATAAATGCAAAAAATAAAAAGTGGGTTGTGTTCTTGCCCTGTTCTGCTACTTGATGCATTTGTCTTTCTTCCTCCCATGCATGACGTCATGTGATCTATCTTTTTGTTGGGAATAGTAATACATCTATTGCTATATTTTGTATTGGGATTGCATATTGGGAGTATTTTGTGTAACTACGAGCATCCTTATTGACATCTACTGGTACTAATCAGCAGGTCTCCTGATTCCATGGCGTGCCTTAGTCTTTTGGCGGGCATATTAAAAGTTGAGGGCTCTCTTGGTCAAACAAGTGGAGTGAATACCTGCACTTTTTCCCGCACTGAAAGATTGCAAACAGCTGATGGGCACCTCTCAAGTTTCTAATCCATCTCAATTTGCGTTGGAAATCTTCTGCCGGCTCAAGTGCTCATGTAAGGAATATGGCCGTATTTTTCTTGGATTTTTCATTTGCCTTGCAATGCTAATGGAGAAAAGGCAACCAAATTATTGGAGGGATAAGATGGTTAAAGAATAGATAAATAAACTATTTGCCATGGAAATTGCTGTATTGAGACTTGGTGCATTGATACATTTGGAAAGTATGTAACGACCATGTCTTTGATAATGTACTTCCAAACTTTGGTTGGTGCAGAATTCCTGTTGTTAGCACCTACACATAGAAATGTACCGGACAATAAAAAGTAAACTGCGCTTTCCCTTGAACTCGTAACATTATTCAATGTGACCGAAAGAGTAATCTGACCATGAAAATTTCATTTTACATAATCATCACTATTTATTTTTTGACCATACATTCCCGCAGCAACGCGCGGGGAATCATCTAGTTACATTCGTGTTGCTCCCAGGTATATAGGCTATCTGAACTTGTGAGGTGAATGAGAGCGGAAACTTTTGTGGTCTTCATTCAGTGTGTGTTGTGCAACCAACCAGTGAGTGGGCACAAGAAAATTGGTCCAGTGTTGATTACCCCTTCTTGTTTCCATTAGTGAAAAAAAAGTTCACCTGTGACCATTCAAATTGTCTCCGCACTTTGGTCACTGATTTTAGAAATACCAGAAATGCGGTCACTCTACTTGCACTAAGCGGCTCATTACGGCCACTCATACGAAATGCTCTATGTATTTGTGTGTGCTGGCATACGGTTGACCGGTCAGAGGGGATGCATGGACGCCAGTTGTTCCAACGGCGTAGACAGGGAGGGTGGTGCTGATTTTACAAAAAAAAAAAAACTATTGCGGAGCGGGACACGAGCCATTATTAGGCTAACACCAGCTCTACCCAAGATTGGATCCACAGAGCTTCAAGATTAATATAAGTCTTCCTGCAAAAAAAAAGGTTAATATAAGTCAACCCGCAAAAAAAAAAAAGTTTAAAGAAGTCACTATTGGTGTCTCACTAGTGGCAAGGACGTGTCCTGCAACTAAACAATATTTCGTTGTAATGAGATACACATGGTGTGGCACATGGCATACAACCGCCCTACTAGACATCCAACCACATGTTGCTTGCATTTTTTGTCAACATGAAAATTTTCAAAAACTAATTAGCCATCACAAAATAAGTTTGTACAAGTCATGAATGACTAAATGGAACTACCGAGGGTACCTTGAGGACAATATGAATTCTTCTTCCATACTATATTGTCTGCTTGATTCCTTTCTGTTTGAGAGATATGTGGTCACTTAGAACTTTGTTGCAGTACCATTCGCCTCAGATGTATCAGCGGTTGCATTATCTAGAACATGCCCCTTGGATGCTTTAAGACCTTCAAGTGTTAACTCCACATGTCTCATGGACGGACGGCCCTCATCTGTTATCTTTACGCACACTATCGCAAGCGCAGCTACTTGTTCCACTTCTTTGCCTCCCTCATCCATGACTAGCTGAGACAAATCGCCTTCTGCAAATAAGATAACAAAATGTGCCATGAGGCCATTGCCTTGGGAAGATAAATATGCGAATGGCTTCTTTCTTGTCAACCGTTCTAAAAGCATGACACCGAAGCTGTAAACATCATTTTTCTGTGTGAGTCTCCCTGTGCAGAAATACATAGGGTCTAAATATCCTATTGTGCCTTGCACCATCGTTGTTGCACCCGATTTATCGACTGGAATATACCTTGATGCTCCAAAATCTGCTACCTCTGAGGCTAGAGTATCATCCAAAAGTATGTTAACGGACTTAATATCTCTACGGATGATAGGTATTGATACAGTTGTGTGAAGATAGGCTAGTGACTTAGTTGTCTCGGTTGCTATTCGCAGCCTATTTTCCATGAAAATGATCTTGATTCAGTGATGTGCAGATGATCGTAAAGCGTCCCATTGGATATGAACTCATAGACCAACATCGGGACTTCTGTTTCAAGGCAGCAACCGTATAGTTTTACAACATTTTCGGTGATTGATTTGTGATAGTATAGCAACCTCATTGATGAACTCATCAATCTCTTTTTGAACCACTTTCTTTGTTATCTTGATGGCTATGACATGGAGGTCTGATAAAATCCCTTTGTAGACGGTACCATGTCCCCCATGACCAAGCTCACGAGCTTTGTCAAAATCATTTGTTGCTTTCTCTAGCTCTTCCAATGTTATTGTCATTCTTTCTGCAATATCAGCACTTTGAGATACCAATTGTTGCAGCAAATGACCACGACCTTGGTCAAAGAACTTCCGCTTCATTATTTGTTTTCTTCGATGTTTAAGATTTTCTGCCAAGAAGAACGAGAGAAGAATAAAAAGGACAACTGTTGCTCCACTTCGAACTCCTATTCCAATGGATAAATCTGAAAATATGTATACGAGATGTTTTACTATCGTTGGCACTTGCACATGGCTTAAACAACAAACTTTTATAACAAAAAAGCGTATAATCACAAAGTTTAATTTGTAAATTATTTTCCAACTAAAGTACAATTTTTCCATATGAGAGATATGGTGCAATGTTTGATATTATGAATATTATGTTGACTGCACATGATTTGTTTTTTGGAAAAATGTTCGAAGGATGATAAAGTTAAACATTGATTGATCTATCATTTTTCATTATGAATAATTTCTTTAATAAATTTGCTACACCCAAATAGTTTGTGTATATGTGGCCTTACATGCACATACAAAACTGCAAAACCGTGGGCTCCTTTGGTTCAAAGGAATTCCACAAGATTTTTGGAGGAGCTCCATAGGGTTTTCGGAGGATTTGAATCCATGAGAACTTTTCGCGATAGTTTGATTCATAGGATTGGAATCCTTAGCATGTTTTTTCCCATAAGATTCATATGCACTCCATCTTGGAGGAAATTTTCCATCCACACTCGAACCACTTGGTACAATTCATTTCCTTTTTGTGTGCTATCAAACACTCCTTCGTTCTAATTCCTATAGTTTTATAATCTTACAGGATACAAGACAACCTTACATGCCATTCTTAAGTTTTTTTTTCCTATTCTTGCATTTTAAGAATCCTACGAATCAAAGGCCCTCGGGATTCTAAAAACTCAGCAATAGAAGAAACAGATGAGTAGTATAGGAACACACGCGCAAAACCGAGTACTGGTAAACGTAAAAATTCTGCCAATTGAGTGTTTGACGCACGATAATTAAGAAAAAACAAAAATTCTAATAAACTTGGCCATATCAAAGTCAATCCGTGAAAAAATGTATAGTTAGATTGACTACAGAAATTCGTAGGGGCACGCGGGTGCGGGAGCACGCACCTGCCTGGCCGCCCGATTGCCTTGCTATCCGCAAAGTAGTTAGTCCCTGCATAAGGCACAATAAGTTTTAAGTTCTAATTTTTCATACATATAAGATTTGTCGGGCTCATATCAAGTTTCAAAGTTGAAACTTTAAGTTGGTTTCCCGACCCTCCCGGCTCGCTCCCGCGAGCGACCGGAGGGAACCCTAGCCGCTCCTCCTCCAGACCCCACCTTCCTACCTCCCTCCCCCGCCGCCGCCGGCAGGTGCTGACGGGCAAAGCCCGGTCGGCGCGGCGGCGGCGGGGCGTCTTTCCTCTCCTCTGCCCGTGGAGTTCCGGCACGGGACGGTGCTCTCGGGTGGCGGCGCTGGGCTGGGGCGGGGCCCAGCGGCACGACGACAGCGGCGTGGGGCGGTGGCGCGACGGTGGTCAGGGCCCCGGCCGGAGTGCGGCGGCTACCTCGGTCTCGGCGTAGGTGGAGGCATGCGGGCGGGCGCCCCGCCAGATCCGCCCGGATCATGTGCCGCGGGGCCGGCTGGCGACGCGAGGTGGTGGCGGGTGCTCGTCTGAGCCCCGGGTGGTGGCTGGTCGCCGGCGGCCGGGTCCTGGCCTCCCGATGGGGGTCAGTTGGTGGTCGTGGTGGCCGGCTGTGTTGGTGGTTGTGTGTGCCCGGTGACTCACGCGCTTCGAGCTCGCCGGGCAGCAAGGGTTGGGCAGTGGCCGGGTGTGGCTGCTGCCCCAGCCGTGGGTGGTTCCACGGCGCTTGGCAGGTCATCTGCGACGGCGGTTTCGGGCGTCGGCCCGTCCGTAGTCGACTTGTGCCGGCCTTAGCTTCCTCTCCTCATCGTCCGAGCATTACTTCGTCGAAGGGTTGTCCTTCTCCCAGCTGAGATTCATCACTCGTCTCGCATCCGGTGCGGCAGGACCGAGCTCGTCTCGCGCTCGATGTAGCAAGACCGAGCTCGTCTCGCGCACGGTGCAGCAGGACCGACCTCATCTCGCACACGGTGCCGTTGGATCGAGCTCGTCCCGCGCCCGGTGCTGCAGGATGGGTCGACGGAGGCTTGTTTTGGCCGGCCTACTGGGTCTCGGCACTGGGGGATGCCCAGGGGTGTGAAAGGCGGAACCTTTTCGCTCATCTTTTTGGTTGGGGTAGCGGCAGATCTCGGTGAGGTGGGATCAAGGTCTTGGATGCCGGGGCGGCGGCCCTGGTGGTGGTAGCACGGTGCTCTTTGGCAGAGGTCGTGGCTTGATGCTGCCCGGTGGCCATGGCCGTGTGGGCGGCGTGGTAGCCGGGGTGTGGCGTTCGGTGGCAGTGAGTGTTGGCCGGGGTGAAAACATGTTCTATCTTTGGACGGACCAGCGGCGGCGCAGGTCGTTCCCTTCTTGAAGGCGTCGTCGCGGCTCTCACTGCCCGTCGTCGTGCTGCTTCAGGGAAAACTCTGATCCTCGAATTGGGCGGTGGCGGCGCTCCGGCGTTCTTGCCGGTCGCTCATACTAAGTTTCAAAAGTTGGAAATTACTAAAAAAATTGAAAACTCATCAAAAGGTATTCAAAGTGCATCTCATTAAACACGAATATGGGAACAAAACTTAATTTGGGGTTTTCATTTAAAAGATATCAAAGATTAAAAATCGGAATCCAAAGAAAAGGCACGCGTGAGGGGCTCAGTGTGCCCGCACCTACGTGCCACAAAACATCTTAGTCTCGTTCTTCATGACCGGCTTGCTTCCCTTTAACTATATCTGGCATGGGGTGGTGCTGGTGCTTAATGAGTATAGGAACAAATGCAAATAGCCACCTATAGCCCCATAAAAGCTTAACTTGCAGCTGAATCTTGCAAGTTTCTGCGGATACAATTTAATTCAACACACAAGGAGAAGCACAAGACGATTATCTAGTCCATGTATGTTGGACAATTTTGACTTGTAGGACAAACCTAGAATTTCAGTTCATCTGAAACAGAGGCATAGATAAGAGTGTGATGTGCGATTGTGCTCACGAAAAGAAATCCGACCACCCACCCACCCACAAAGTTCAAACCTCGCTCCTCATACACCCGTAGCACATGCACGCATGGAGGCGTGGGTGAGGAGGCCGTAGGGAGCATCGATCAATCTTCTTCCAAGTTGATCATGCATGCCTCGTGCATGCATGTACGGGCTATAAGCACTAGTTGGATGATCCATCGGCTAGCCCAGTCGAATACACTATTTACACGCTACAAGCAAAGCGTTCCACATCCAGATCCAGTAGCTAGCCCACGGTAAAAGCGAGACACCCAACAATGGAGCGCTCCCACCTCCACCACCATCTCCTCCTCCTCTTGGTCGTCGGAGTTGGCCTCCTCGCCACTGAGGTCGCCGGTCACGAGCAGGAGTCCTGCGACACCGCGATACTGGCCCATCACATCAACATCCTCTCGCCCCCTACCACCGAGAAGGACCCCGGCGGCGCTAGCTGCGAGGTGGTGCGGTCCGGGGTGGACTCGTCCCTGGCTGCGGCCGCGGGCGTGACCCCGTGCCTCTGCCTCCTCGATGACGTCCCAGCTTTTCTCGTCACCGGCTTCTTCATCGCGCACGTCCCCGCCGAGATCTACGCCCCCTGCGGAGGCCAGCACGTCAACGAAGCCCAGCTCCTCGCGGAGAAATGCGGCAGTATATATGGACCTCGATTCGTAGTTTTGGAGTTCACTTTTCATAGAGCGTACGCCATTCTGAATGGAACCATGCCTCGTGTTGCGCAGGAGTATTGGCTGGATTGTCATCCTGGAGAGAGGAGAAGGACAAAGATGGCGCCATGGAGGACAATGAGGACGGCGCCGTGGACGACGAGGCCATCCGCAGCAACACTGATGGGTTGGCTGGCTCTATGTCCATCGTCGAGTAGGAACTAGGAAGAAGGCAGTGGAAGACCGTTTAATTGTACTGGCGCTTGTGGCCTGGGCCGCAGTTAGTTCAGCGTTGTTTTTCTTCCTTCTTTATGTTTCCGTGGAACCTGTCGATTCTTCTGATTACAAGTTTTGTGTTGAATAAAATATAAATAAGGTGGTCTTACCCTTATCATTGTGTAGATTTTACCTGTGTCCGATCCTTTTTACTCGCAGGTTTGTTTGAAGTCAAAGTCTTTGAAGTTTGACCATCTTCCCCTCTTTTTTTTTGAAACTCATCACCCCTTTTTATTAGCTAGTAATTAAAACATTGTCTTTTACAAGCAAGGGCATGATGGCATCCGGTGCCTCATCAAACCAGGAACAAGGGGAAGAAAATTTACAGATTCTAGCTAGCTCATCAGCCACAGCATTAGCTTCCCTATGGCAATGCTCATAACGCACGCATGTGAAATCCTTTGCCATGTGAAAACAATCATCCAAAATTGCAGCAGAGGAGCCTGACGTATTCCCCCCATCCTGCATAGCCAAAATCACGCCTGAACTGTCGGAGTTAACAATCACCTTTGAACAGCCAACCGATGTTGCCAGATTTAAACCAAACCGGAGTGCTAGAGCTTCTGCCATGAACACATCTGTACAGGCCCCAGCTACATTGTTACTTGCTGCCAAGAACAGCCCCTTACAATCACGCAAAACAGCACCCACGGTTCCTTGAAGTGAATCAGCATCAAACGAGGCATCGACGTTTAGTTTGACATATCCTGTTGGCGGTCTCTGCCATGGGTTTCTCTTTTCTTTTGCAGAACTAGTAGCAGCCGCCGAGAAGTTCTCAGCAAGGGCACGGAAAGATAGAACAATTTGGTTTGGTTGTTGAGTATGTTCCCCATGAACCAGCTTCCTCCTTTCCCACCACAAGAACCAGCATGCGATAGCAATGATCAAAGGTCCTTTTCCTTGCCCTAGAACCATTGTCTTATTTGCAGGAACAGATAACAAATATTCAAGAACAGCTTCTCCTGCTCGGTCGACAGCGCATCCCCGCTCAATCACCTCCTGGAGACCCAGCATATACCATACTTGTTTTGCTTTTGGGCATAAAAAGAGCATGTGCTTAACACTTTCAGCTTCTTCGCAAGCAGGACACTTCGTGGATAGTTTCATATGCCGATCTGCTAAGTTTACACGGCAAGGAAGCGTGCCATGTAGAGTTATCCAGAGAAAGATCTTTATCTTAGCTGGACTAATGAAATCCCATATCGGGTCTGAAGCTGCAGCACTTGGACTGTTTCCTCTTTCCACTTTACTTTCATAACAGTTTTTCCACACCTCTAGGTAAGCCGATTTCACCGAGAAGATACCATACTTGGAGGGATGCCATGCCAAGAAATCAGGCATGTCAAAAGATGGGAGAGGAATATTCAGGATCCTCTCAGCGTCCACCGGCCAAAAAGTTTGCTTAATCAGCTGTACATCCCATTGTCCCGTTGTTGGGTCAACTAGATCTGAGACTTTAGTTAGTAACTGATTACCTCTTAGAGTAATGGGCAGCCTTGAAGGAGACTGAGGGATCCAAGCATCAGTCCACATATTTACCTTTTATCCGTCTCCGATACGCCAAATATGCCCAAGTTTGAGTGTTTTGACACCCTCCATTATACTTTGCCAAGTATAGGAGGCCTTCTTCTTTAGAGTAGCATTTAACAGATCCCCATCAGGGTAATATTTGGCTCGAAGAATTTTTGCACATAATTGTGACGCCCCGAGACCGATGAGCCAGGTGTCTTCCAGTTATTCGCCGGCGTTGTCATGTCATTTGCTTGCGTGTTGCATTTCATTATGTCATCATGTGCATTGCATCATCATGTTTTCAAAACTTGCATTAGCCCGGGTTCTACCAGTTCCGTCCGTTGTCCGTTCTGAGCCCAGACACACTTGCACGTGCCCGCGGCATGTCCGAAATAGTATTTTATAAGTGGCCGGAAAATGTTCTCGGAACGGGATGAGAGTTGATGTGTGGTCTTATTATAGTGTAGATAGACCGCCTGTCAAGTTTCATCGCATTCGGAGATCGTTTGATGCCCCAACGGATAACTATAGTGGCATATAGTCGGTCAAACGTCGGACGTTTTCGGTCTCCGAAAACAGTCGCAGGGCCTCTCCTCTTCTATCTTCTCAGCCCTTTGCTTTCTGCACTACCTCTCACCGCTAGGCCTTACTTAAGCTCTCTCGTCAGCCCGCGGACCTCCCCCGCGCGTGTTTGAAATCTGTACCGGACCCGACCCGGACAGTAGTTACCGCTGTGTCCGGATCACCCCCAAACATCTACAAAACGTCTCCGTTTTGTTAATTGGACTTCCGGACATATTTTTTCCGACCGCCCGATTACGATCGGAGGGACGAGGTAGCCCCTAGCCTAACCTACCCGCTATATATACTAGTCTAAATCGAGACCAAACCCCTAATTTCTAGGGATCCTACCCTAGCGCCGCCGCCCACTTTCTCCTCAATTTCAGCGCCAGGCCAATCACCTCGCTCCAACCATCCCCCTCGATTTGCGCCGCCGCCCAACCACTGCAAAGCCGAAGCCTCCTCCTTCCCGATCCAGACAGCTAGTTACCTCCCTCCCAATTTTTCAGCGCCGACCATTTTCCCTGCCAAGATCCTCCATCCAACCACCAGCCAGCACTCGATCCAGGTTGGATCGAGGCCTTGACCTCGCTCGCCTCAGCCCCGAGCGAACCGCAGCCAGCCGTGCCTCCTCGTCGGCAACGAGATCCTCCAGCAGGACCCCGCAGGCCGCGCCCTCCATCGACTCTGCTGCCGGCGACCACGTCCAGGACCGGCCTTGTCCTGCTCCTCTCCTCCTTGTCTCTTTTCCTCCCCGTGCGTCCCTCTCTCACGATCTCTCTCTCTCTCTGTACTTCATCGCTGCAGGAACGGCTGCCGCTCGTGGAAGCCGCCAACGTCCGCCTCTGGCCAGTGTCGCCCATCTCCCTCCGCCTCGCCGCGCCCGTCCCTTGCGTCCCCTTCGAGTCCGGCCATGGAAGCCGCCACCGCATGGAGATCCAAGTCGCCGGCCTGCCTCCACTTTGTTCCGGTAAGGAACGGGACCCCGGCTACCTCCCGCGACCTGATCCGGCCTCCCAGACGCCCTGCACCCTCGGGCCACCACAGGACCTCCTTCCCCCACGCCAAGTTCGCCGTCGCCGGCCTCTGCTTCCCCAGCCTCGAGCAGCAGCTCCGTGCGAGCGAGCGCCCCGTTGACTTGGTCCAGCGCCAGCGTGGCCGACCTCCAAGCACCAGCGCACCGCTGTCTCGCTCCCTTTGACCATCGCCTGGGCTGCATCCTGCGAGCCGGCCCAGCAGCCGCACCCAGAAGGCCTCCTGGCACCTCTCCACAATACTGGGCCGAAGCCCATGGTGAGGCCCCAGCACCTCCTTTGTATTTTTTTCCTTTCTTTATTCCCTGTTGGGCCTCTGCTTAGTTTCAGTCCGTTATGTTTTTTTTTCCTGCCTGCAATTTTAGCCATTTTCCAGAGATATGCAGTTTTTATAGAAACACCCTTGCACTTCATGCATTTAATAACTTCACAACCGTGCATCGGGTTAAAACAAACTTAATATGAAAGTTGCTTAGAATTTTGTCTAGTTTAATAATATGCAACTTTCATCCATGTTCCAAATGTTTAAAATACTGTTTGCATATATTTGCCCCTATGCCATGTTAAAAATGCTTTAATTCATAACTAAATAACCGTAACTCCGAATTTAATAAACTTTATATGTAAATGGGGTAGAATTTTGCCTAGTTTAACATGGTGGCCTTATTTTGCATGATTAACAACTCTAAAATTATGTTTAGGGCAGAACAGTACCAAACCTAATATATGCATATGAGGAGTTTCCGGAATTGTTGTTCGTTGTTTCCGGCCTCATTTAAACTTGACTAGATAGGTAGTTTTCTTTGCTTCACCCTTGCCATGCTGACAACATTTAATCTTGTTGGGTACATAAACGAGAGAGAACTAAATAAGTCATGTGGTGTTTTCTTTAATATGCAACTCCGTTGCATATTGAGCTCCATTTAATTTGTAGGATTGTTTGTGCATCTTGCCATGCCATGTATCATTAAACCGGACATGCATCATACTTGTTTGCGCATCGTGCCATGATTATGTGATGGTTGTTCACTATGTTGTTTGCTTCTTTCCGGTGTTGCTTCTTCGGGTTGGTTCCGATAACGTCGCGTTTGTGAGGACCCGTTTGACTACGTCCGTTTGTCTTCTTCATGGACTCGTTCTTCTTCCTTGCGGGATTTCAGGCAAGATGACCATACCCTCGAAATCACTTCTATCTTTGCTTGCTAGTTGCTCGCTCTTTTGCTATGCCTATGATGTGATACCTACCACTTGCTTATCATGCCTCCCATATTGTTGAACCAAGCCTCTAACCCACCTTGTCCTAGCAAACCGTTGTTTGGCTATGTTACCGCTTTGCTCAGCCCCTCTTATAGCGTTGTTAGTTGCAGGTGAAGATTGAAGTTCGTTCCTTGTTGGAACATGTTTACTTGTTGGGATATCACAATATATCTTATTTAATTAATGCATCTATATACTTGGTAAAGGGTGGAAGGCTCGGCCTTATGCCTGGTGTTTTGTTCCACTCTTGCCGCCCTAGTTTCCGTCATATCGGTGTTATGTTCCTGGATTTTGCGTTCCTTACGCGGTTGGGTAATAATGGGAACCCCTTGACAGTTCGCCTTGAATAAAACTCTTACAGCAATGCCCAACATTGGTTTTACCATTTGTCACCTAGCCTTTTCTTTTCCCTTGGGAGTCGCGCTCCTGAGGGTCATCATTATTTTACCCCCCCCCCCGGGCCGGTGCTCCTCTGAGTGTTGGTCCAAACTAGAGTCCTATGCAGTGCCCCCTCCGGGAAACTCGAGGTTTGGTTTTAGTTGTATGGAGAGCTCATCTGAGTGTGCCCTGAGAACGAGATATGTGCAGCTCCTATCGGGATTTGTCGGCACATTCGGGCAGTGTTGCTGGTTTTGTTTTACCATTGTCGAAATGTCTTGTAACCGGGATTCCGAGTCTGATCGGGTCTTCCCGCTAGAAGGAATATCCTTCGTTGACCGTGAGAGCTTGTCATGGGCTAAGTTGGGACACGCCTGCAGGGTTTTGAACTTTCGAAAGCCGTGCCCGCGGTTATGGGCAGATGGGAATTTGTTAATGTCCGGTTGTAGAAAACCTGAAGTTGACCTTAATTAAAATACATCAACCGCGTGTGTAACCGTGATGGTCTCTTTCCGGCGGTGTCCGGGAAGTGAACACGGTGTTGGAATTATGCTTGATGTAGGTTGTTCTAGGATCACTTCTTGATCATAGTTGTTCGACCGTGCTTTTGCATTCTCTTCTCGCCCTCTTTTGCGAATAGGTTAGCCACCATATATGCTAGTCGCTTGCTGCAACTCCACCTCATACCTTTACCTTTCCCATAAGCTTAAATAGTCTTGATCGCGAGGGTGTGAGATTGCTGAGTCCCAGTGACTCACATATACTTCCAAAACCAGCTTGCAGATGCCGATGAGTCCGTGCAGATGATGCAACCAAGCTCAGGAGGATCTCGATGAAGATCTTGTCCTTTGTGTTGTTTCGTTCTAGTTGATCAGTAGTGGAGCCCAGTTGGGGTCGATCGGGGACCTTGTCGCATTTGGGGTTCTTCTTTTATTTTGGTTCCGTAGTCGAACCTTGATTGTATTTGGATGTGAAGGAAATATGCCCTAGAGGCAATAATAAAGTTATTATTTATTTCCTTATTTCATGATAAATGTTTATTATTCATGCTAGAATTGTATTAACCGGAAACATAATACATGTGTGAATACATAGACAAACAGAGTGTCACTAGTATGCCTCTACTTGACTAGCTCGTTAATCAAAGATGGTTATGTTTCCTAACCATAGACAAAGGAGTTGTTATTTGATTAACGGGATCACATCATTAGTTGAATGATCTGATTGACATGACCCATTCCACTAGCTTAGCACCCGATCGTTTAGTATGTTGCTATTGCTTTCTTCATGACTTATACATGTTCCTATGACTATGAGATTATGCAACTCCCGTTTGCCGGAGGAACACTTTGGGTGCTACCAAACGTCACAACGTAACTGGGTGATTATAAAGGAGCATTACAGGTGTCTCCAAAGGTAGATGTTGGGTTCGCATATTTCGAGATTAGGATTTGTCACTCCGATTGTGGGAGAGGTATCTCTGGGCCCTCTCGGTAATGCACATCACATAAGCCTTGCAAGCATTGTAACTAATATGTTAGTTGCAAGATGATGTATTACGGAACGAGTAAAGAGACTTGTCGGTAACGAGATTGAACTAGGTATTGGATACCGACGATCGAATCTCGGGCAAGTAACATACCGATGACAAAGGGAACAATGTATGTTGTTATGCGGTCTGACCGATAAAGATCTTCATAGAATATGTAGGAGCCAATATGGGCATCCAGGTCCCGCTATTGGTTATTGACCGGAGACATGTCTCGGTCATGTCTACATTGTTCTCGAACCTGTAGGGTCCGCACGCTTAAGGTTACGATGACAGTTATATTATGAGTTTATGCATTTTGATGTACCGAAGGTTGTTCGGAGTCCCGGATGTGATCACGGACATGACGAGGAGTCTCAAAATGGTCGAGACGTAAAGATTGATATATTGGAAGCCTATGTTTGGATATCGGAAGTGTTCCGGGTGAAATCGGGATTTTACCGGAGTACCGGGAGGTTACCGGAACCCCCCGGGAGCTATATGGGCCTTAGTGGGCTTTAGTGGAAAGGAGAAAGGGGCAGCCCAAGGTGGCTGTGCGCCTCCCCCCTTCCCCTAGTCCTATTAGGACTAGGAGAGGTGGCCGGCCCCCTCTCTCTCTTTCCCCCCTCAAGGAATCCTATTCCAACTAGGATTGGGGGG